>NC_048898.1:19741982-20028996 GCF_011077185.1 Oxyura jamaicensis
GCGGCGCAGGTGGGCCAGGACCTGCCGCCAGTAGCGGCGGCTGCGGGCGCCGTAGGCGGGGCAGCGGCGGGGCTCCCCCCGGTACACGCAGCTCCGCGCCGCCCCGCCGCCCGCCGGCGGCCGGCAGCTCAGCCGCAGCTCGCTGGCCCCCGCCGCCCAGCGCAGCTCCCACTGGCAGCGGTGCCTCTCCGGCGTGGAGAAGCGGCCCGTCTGCGTCGCCTCGCCCGGCCCGCCGCCCGCCGCCTCCAGCGCGGCCAGCAGGGCCAGCGGGGCCAGCAGCGCCAGGGGCCGCCCCATCTCCTCGGCGCCGCGGGAGCCTCCTCCGGTGCCTGTGGGAAGGCAAAGCCCGCTCCGCACGAAGCCGCCGCTGCCCTTCGACCCACGCCCCGCTGTCCCGCTCCTTTCCTCCCCGGGTTTCCCCGCTGCCCCCCTCCGCCCTCCCGCCGCAACTCACGGTGCACGGCCAGCTGCCTGCAGGTGCCCGGCCCCGGTGTGTGCGGCGGCGGGGCCGGCCCGGGGCTTATCAACGGCCGGGGGCTGCCCCCACCGACGCCCCTCCCCGGTGTGGGGCACAACGCTGGGTGTTCCTCACCCCGGCCGCCGCCCGCGGGGCGCTCCGTGCCTCGACGGCACCGGAGGGAGGGAAGGAGGAGGGGGTCCCTGGCATCCCCGGCATCCCCCCGCCTTGTTCGGAAGAGCCGCACACGGAGCTGGCCCGGGGGGAGAGAGGGAACCGGTAGCGGTGGTTCTGACAGCAGCCTCGCTCCGGAAAGGGACTTATATTTTTTCCTTTGGAGTTCATGGGGTTAGAATCGGGGTAAAGAGAGAAGGGTTCTCACTTCAGAAGAAAAATACCGGTGTGAGTAATCTTGGGGTGGTTGCTTTTTATTTTGTGGAGGCAGGATTCTAGTGGGGGCATGCCAGGAGGTTGAAGATAACAGAAAACTCTGCCTACGCTACTGCACGCTTAGGGATGCTAGATCGGCCAGCACTTTTACAAATCTCTGATCTGAATTAAAGTCCCCGTGTGCTTAGGTTTCTGGGTGAGGTACCTCTCGCATCTGCTCCAAACTCCGATTTCCCATTCCGACCCTCTCCCTAAGATCGGGACGAGCCCGCAGCCCGCCAGCATCTCCCCGCTATCGGCAAAGAGCTCGGCCCTGCTCAGCACCGCACGCTGGGGATGCTCCTTGTCTAAGTCACTTGCAAGAGAGCTCCGGGTTACTAGCTCGTGGAAGGATCACTACTGACCGCACATAGACCCACGCATCCCCGTGTATGTCGGCGTGGCGATATGTCGCGCCGCGACAGCACCGCGGCTGTCCCGGAGCTGGCAGAGCTGCGGGCGCAGCGCAAGCGGAGCCCGGCCCCGTCCCGGCGGTGCCCGCCGCCCCGGACACCTCCTGCGGCCCGAGGGGGACACCCAGCGGCACGGCCCGCCTCGGCACCAGTTGTTGGCAGAGAAAAAGGTTAAAACGTGGCGTTCTTCGTACGGGGAGGTACGTGATGCTGTAATGAAGACTGCCTGGGAGAGAGAGACGGCTGCTTGAGGCTTTATTCCTGTCACCTCGCCTTTACGGTGACTTTAAAGATTCCCCCATGGTTACAGTAGGTATCCTTTGGAGAGACATCGGTGGCTACAGCCACAAAGTAGTGCATGCTTAGGTGCAGGCATCTGCAGGCATTCAGCCATTGGCTTTCACACATTTCTGTTCTAAATCCTCATGTGGCTGCAGCTGTGGCTTAATCAGCATTTTAAGTTATGCTAAGTGTGGCTCCCTCCCTGTCTCCCCTCAGTCATACATTGCTGCTCACGTCTCTGCAAAGCACCAGCTCTTGTAGTCTTATCCAAGCGTGCTTTGGTTTGCCTCCAAGTCTGGCTCACAGGGCAGCTGCCCTGATGGGTCAGAGCAAGGGCCTGATCTGGAGCAGCTCCCTGAAACACCCTGAAAGAGTGCCTTAGTTACTCCCCTGGGTTTTCAGGGGAACCAGAATCCCTCTCATCTTTCCTGATGAACCTCTCCTGTTTTGAGCAACTACTCAATTACTTTTCAGTGGGATTCAATGAGGGCAGGGGGAGACTGATATTGACTCATTTATCTTTTGTCTATAGGTCTTGAAAATAAAAGATTTTCTGCAGAGTCTGAAAACAGCTGTGAAATTTTCAGCTCTCCAATTTCCTAGATGCATTTAAACTTTAGGTATAAAGTATGGGGATGCTACTTTCCCAATTTAGTTGTTTTGGGGTGGGAAGTGGCAGAGGGAGAGGGTCATGAGAAGGAAATAGAGCCTGGGCAATAAGCCACAGGAGAGGGTTTATGACTAAGAATCTCAGCTCCTGGACAGGAGATATCTGTTTCTACTTAAGTATGTAACTACTTCTGAAGGACAAGGCTGAGCTGTGTTAGCTGTGTGTGGCTCTCCACTCGGAATGCTGGATCATGTAAATCCCTTTCATGGGTCCTGAGGACTTCCCATGGCTGCAGGAGGGATCTTGGCATCTAACCAAGGGAGGTGGAAGCACCATAATGAAGTGCATTGTGACTTATAAGACCCTCTCTCTGTGGCTCCAGTGAGCATAAGGCACATCATGTGCCTTAGCTTATTAGTCCACCAAACCTTGGTGTTGCATTCAGATTAAGGTCTGGCCACCTGTAATTGCTATATACTGTTATATCAAGCTCCTTGTCCACTTCCCTCATTCTTACTCACATTTGTGCAATGTGAAATGGAGTTGCCTGTTTGAGATCGCTTAAGGCAGATTCTCTTAAGATTTTCACATTTGGAGGGGAATATTACTGTGTTTTAATGAATGTTTTACTAGTGTGTTTTTTCAAAAAAGTGGGTGGTATTAAGAATGGTGATGATTCATCAACCTAAATTGTTCTAAATATACAATATTAACATAGCTGTATTTAACCTACTTGTCTGAGCTATCAGTTTTCAATATTTTTTACTACTGGCTCAAGATAATAAAATCATATTTAATGTGGTAATAAACATTGGCTACAGGGAAGTAGACTGGTCTTTTCAAATCACTGGTTCTGTTCAGGGCGAGCCAAGCTCTGAATGGTATAAAAGACAAGAAATGGTGGCTGAACAGCCATGAAGAGACAGACTCCTCAATTTCTTGATGAAGAAATCCCAGAATGTGGTGTTGTCCCCAGTTCATTTGCCTGAACAAAGGTGTTCCATGTTTCTACCATCTTTTGTCTCTCCTTGCAGATCTTTTCACAAGCTGGTCTGAATCATTCATCTGGAGTTCTCCAGTGCTTGTTTTTTCACAGTGGAGTTCAGGAAATCTTTGTGGTTTGTTGTTCTTGGTAGTGCTTCCATTGCTGCATAGCAGTTGGTTTGTTCTTTGCATCCTGTATATTCCTTCCTTGCTTTGACACACATTCTTCTCAGACTCTGTTGTACTTTTGATAAGATATATAACTGGGTTACAATTTTTCTAAGCATGTATTTTTTCTCATTATAGCCCTACCTATTTCAAGCTTATCATCTTTGAGGATGCTTCTTTTTCAGTTATATGAAAGTGAAGGTTGACATGCTTACTGTAAGCTTTCCTCTCCAAAAAAAAAAAAGTGAAGATTTTGCTTGTTTTTCAAATGTATATTTCCTACCTTCATTCCACAGTTAGTGGACTGACATATGCATTGGCAATGCCCTTTGTTGAGCTCAGTACGAGGTCTGCTACAATACCTCTACTGCCCCAGGCTTTCAGCTGATCAAAAATTGAAGTCTTGTGAAAGGTGAGCTTCAGCTTTGCCTTTTCCATTATTTAAGTTGGCTCAAAATAAATCAACCTGCACTCTAATAGTGAAGGAAATCACAGAAATAATTGGTTTCTACTACTGCTTAACAGAGGGCTTCATTAGAATACCAAAAGGGAGCATTTTTTTATAGAAAAATACTTGTGTTCATTTAAAGAAAATCTATTCCTTGTTGTAGCAATATACAGACCTACACTGTAAGTTAAAAACCTATACAAGTGCTATAGAATAAAAATTAGGCTCCTTCTTAAACTGAATTTTGCAATTTACTTTGGAAAGAATCATTGAATGGTTCTAGAAAATTCAAGTGTTTGTTTTAACTTAAGAAATAGATCTGGAGACTGCTTCTTTGCCATCTTTCACAGTGTGGTGGACATGACCACCATGCTATGAAAAAGTATGTATTTCATCATTTAAATGAGGAGAGTTCAAGAATAAAAAGAGATGAAATGATGCAGAGCATCAGCCACACAGGCTATTTGTATCAGGTGGTGTGTGAGAGCATTTTTATTCAAGAAGCATCAGGCACAGTGTGAGGACAGAAGCAGAAGGCCGGTAGAGTAAAACCCAGTACTGCAACACAAACTCCCAGTTCTCCATATGGGGGAGAAAATACGTTGTACAGATCACTGAGAAAACTTAGAGGGGTGATATCTTTTTTTAGTGAAATACAAGGAATTTTAACATTACAAAAATGTGAGGGTTTCATTAATAAAATGTGGCTGCAGAGCTTTTCAAAAAGGAAGATAATTGACAAACAAGTTTTAACTGGAAGACTGATTTATTAAAAATACATATTTTATGCTTACAGTAGATAATTTCAAAACCATATATTGCAATACAATTTTTAAAACTTCTTTACTAGAACAAAAGGCCTGATGTACAAGGTTCCAGTTAAAATTCCAGAAAAACTAAATGGCAAATAAATGAAACATACAACAGACTTGGCAGAGTTAATTTTATGTAATTGAAGAACAGAAATACTCTATTTTTCCAAAGAAAAATGTAGCATGGATAACATTTTCATCACAGTATAGTACAACAGCTGAAACTGGAGTAAGTTTAGACATTTGGTTTATTCAGAGCTTAATCTTTTTAGTGAACTGCTGACAATCTGAAGGCTGGAGACTGGTTTTCCATGATGTGAGCTGATATGAAGGCTATTACATGGAAGAGTGAACATCAAGAGATAATTATAAAAGATGTCATGTATCTAAAAGATGGGGGGTTCTGCCCTTCCCACCTCCAAAAAAAAAATACCAAGCACCCAGTCATATTGTCTGTAGAATGGTGTGTTGTTTTGATGTTTATATTGTTGTTTTACCTAATGATCTGAAGCAGTGGGATAATGCTGGTATGTAATATGCTAGCAAAAAATGAAGTTGGCCCTGTCCTATAAATTAGTGATTTTTATGGAGCAGGAATACACAAGCTATGCAAGTCCATGTATACTATGTCAACATATGATTCATTGCTCTTGTAGTATAAAATTAAAACAGTTTGATATTGTTTAATAGAACTATAATACACATAAGAATTTAAAAAACATACCACTAACAAGGAAACATCAAGGAAAGACTTGTGGTTAAAAGGAGGAGAACCCACTGCACAATGCTCAGCTGTTTTTATATATTCTTGCTGGTGCTTTTGCCTTGATGCTACATTGGCAACTGTTTCTGAAAGTGTTTTCCAGTTTGATACAAATGTGCATCCTGTTTACTAAGTCTTTGCTTCAAGAATAGTCTGTAAAATATTTTTCCTTGGTTCTGGAGCAATATGCCATGTCTTTTCCTTTCTTATCACACTCTATCCCTTGCCAGGAGTGGGTCTTTTGCCTCTGAAGTCTTGTAGTCTAAGCCAGAATGCAATGCTTGCGAGGAAAAACTGTTTCCCTGAAGCCATACTACAGCTGAGCCTTGGAGACAACCATGAGCATTTCCTGAAATGCCTATTATTTTGGAGGCCCACCTAGCTACACAGAATTTCTTTTGGACTACTGCTGTGGGTGTAAAAGGCTTAATAGTGGGAGCTGTTGAAATGGAGGGCTTTCTGGGTTATGATAGCACAGCTGTTCTCTTTAAAGCTCTTAAAAAGCTTTAGACTGAAGGCTGGCAGCACACCAAGGAGACATTATCAGTCTGGTGCTACTGTAATTCGTAGCTTGGAAGCACAGGGTAATGGGCTACATGAAGTGCTTGCTTAGAGTGAAAATACTGTTATTAATTACCATTATCAATTTATTAGCACAATTTAGCTTGACAGCATTAATATTCTGCTATTAATCCAAAACATAAGAGACAAATATCTAATTACTGGTTTGCTGTCTTGAACCCCAGCTCTGTTAGATATCTGCCTCCCTCTATTAACAAATGCGTACCAAGAACATTTTCCATGATAATGCTTCTGGTGACTATATTACTGATTCAGTCATTAGTAAACTCCCTGTGCTGTTATTATATGCATTTATTTAAATTACTTTGGAAAACGGATAGTTCTTTGCGCTTTGATTTTTGTTTCCCAGAATCTACGTGGAATATTAGAGACTTTTCAGACTGATCACCAAATAAAAGATAAACCCAGCTCTGCACAGGTAGTAAATATTACCTCGTCATATTTTTTCAGTATGATTTCTAACTGCTTAATTCAGCTTTATCAACAGCAAAAATGTCAAGTGTGCAAAACTGGATTATATTGTCCTGTGTTTCTGTTCTGCATCACTCTTTTCCCTTCAGCTAGTCAGAGTCTCGGGAGTTTCTCATCCTGAAGTAGGTATCTTAACTTCATTCAGTAAATAGCTCTAGATACCATTTGATTGTTTGGCCTAGATCTCCCCTGACAACTGACCTACTAGTAGATACCTCTTTATTATAGATGTAGAACACCAATTGAGATGAATCCTTCTCTTAGTAATCTCCAAAGTCTTTGTATCAAACCCTTCATTGTCATCCGTGTGCTGCTTAGATTTCATAAAGGTGAAGTCAGGTGAGTATAACTCGATCTGTGCCAAGATGCTACCTAGCTAATGGGTAGTGTCACTTCAGGGCTTCCTGTTTCTGCAAACAATTATGCCTTTAATCTGACGAGGCTTCTAGTGAGAACTATAACGTTCCTGATGCACCATTAGGAATTGGTGTATGCACCAGCTAGTCCTCAGACTGGTCACGCTTGGGATGAAGTAAAATCCTGGGAGTTATCTACTTTGCCAGAAGCCTAGGATACCACAAGAGCAATTTCTCAGATGAGAGTTCCATCTCTGGGTGCAGCATTTAAACTAGTAGTGCTTCAGTGATGTTGGCTGAGACTGTCAGCTTGTAGCAGCTTAGAATGTGGTGCATGCTGTAAGAAAATGGCAAGTCCTTAAAATGCCATTTGAAAAGGCTAGGTGATTTGTTGTTATTCTTTTCAAATATTTTCAAGTATAACTTATCTGCTGACTGGATGACATGCAAGTCCCAGCATAAGAATAACAACACTTTTAAAGGTAGTTTTCAAACGGAATGTGAGTCTGAAATTCCTTATCCAAGTGTAAGTAAAGCTTGGATGTCCTGGGAAAAAGAATACAAGAAGGGGAAAACTGTTAAGGAAGCAAATTTATTCACAGAAAGCTATAAATATTCACAGGTAGTATGTCATTCTCTCACAAGTGATGTGGTACTGAAACTGTCAATGGGCAAGTCAACTATTTCAGTGGTAAAATCGAGCTCATTTTCCTTTAAAGAAAAACTTTACTAAATAGTACTGACATTTTTTATCCCTGCTGTGGAAAGGTTCTTTAGGAACAGAAATGTTGCAACCACTTTAGTGTTTCTTAAAAGTCAGACTGACTTTTCCATTCTCACCGTATTTTCCAAGTTAAAGTCAGAAACAAAATCAAATTAAAGTGCAGCTGTCACCTTTCTTAGAGTGGAGAGATATTAAATATAACTAATTAACATCCAGTGAAAACAGTTGAAGAAAATGCCAGAGCCAAGCCTGGGAAAGCCAACATTCTGGTAAAAATGAAGCCAAGTGATCCATCGTGGCACCTGCATGGTTTAAAATTAGATAATAGTAGACAAAGGATTCTTGCTTGAATGCTAGATAATCACCTTGTTAATCATTCAGATGCTGTACTTTTATTCATTATCCCTTGCTTGAATCATTATGAAAGTGCTTTTTTTTTTTGTGGCAGAGAAGATATTAAAGTAAATCTGGATCTTTCTATGAAACATATGCTTAGAAGAAAATTTAATGTCTATTAGGAAAGCTCTGGAAGTCTTGCCATCTGTGCCAAATGGCAGAAATAAGCTGCTTGAATCACTGCGGAAGCCATTCTTTCTCTGCCTGCAGACATCAGTCAGAGCACAGAAGTGCTTGTCAGACCCATGGGCATGTCCCAGCCCCAGCTGCTGTACCAGTCCCATCTACCTGCTCAGGAGTCTGAGCGGCTACTGGTCTGATGCAGTCTGTCCGCAGATGCATTTAAAAGTATTAATTTACAAATATTGCCCTATTTTGGAAAATGACTTCGAGAATTGGTAAGCAGCAGAATGGAACAAGGGTGAAGGATGAAGAACCAGTTGGTATTCCTTGCCTGCACTGTGAGCATTTCTGCAATTTCCTTATCCAGAAGACTCATCAAAAGCTATTAATGTGGAATAGACAGAGCTGAAGCAAAGTTTCTATACTCTTCAGATTTTAGTCTTTTATTAAGATACTTTCACTTAACTGTCTTCATTTATACCAAAGCAAAATGATTTAATCATATCATATATAATTTAAGCTTCCCTATTGTGAAAGGTCTACCTCCGTATATTGCAATATCTTTGTAACAACGGGTTCTGGTGTCTTATTGGCATGGAAATAGATTTTATTGCCTTGATCCAAGCTTCTAAAAATATGTCACAAACGAATGTCACAAACAAAGCTGTACAGAAGGATGATAAAATGCTGTCTGTGGGGATGAAATCTGTCATTGTTCTTCCTCAAATAATTTTGAAACAGTACAGAGCACAAACACATTGTCCACCAGTGACCTTTGTTGATTTGAAACTTGCTAATCTGAAAGTGTTTACCTAATCTTTAGCCTGGTCTTCAGAAATCACACTGTCAGGATATTTCAATGCCATTGGAAAATAGTTCACGTACTGTGACAGCTCCAGTCCCACCCAAATCATCTCTCCTTTGCTGATCATCTGGAAGAATAAATAGCAATGAGAAATGAAACACTTTGGAATTAGATCTCTTTCTAGTGAGGTAATAAATTAGGAAGGGACTTTCTGCTGCAGCAATACAAAGCTTCCAGCTGTAGCTCTGCAAACTTACAATGTCCTAAACATTAATTAAACATTTATTTTCTTTTTGTGGGTCTATTCTTTGTGTAGTCTTTCTTACTGAGCATTTAAAGTCACTTATGATTAAAGGCTGTTTCAGCATGAAGACTGATTGGAGATATGTATGAAATGCCAGTTCTTGGGCATCACAGCCCTGAACTTCCACAGGTGTGCAGCTCTCACATACTCCAAGTACAGTTCCTGTCTTGGGACTGTGAGAGCTTTTCTTGCACAGGTTTTGCTGGAGAACCATGATCACTGCTGGCTGTGGAAGCAAATCATCAAGTATGGCTGCAAGTGACGTGCCCCAGGCAGCAAGACCAGTCTTGTTTTTCAGGAGAGTGCTCATGTCTTGCCCGTGATCTGTTCCTGAGCTTTCTTCTCAGCTCTGACATACATGTGGCATGTGTCTTGTGGCTCTTAGCCATAGGTGTGACTTGTGTGTTAAGGGGACTGGCCACCAGGATGCTACCAGCGTTCTTCAGTTGTGTGATTGTTCGGTTGCTGAAACCACTGTGATGAGCATTAGGGAGCATCTTCATGGGGGATTTGCTAGAGATCTTTATATGTGGTACATTAGCATATTTTTGTTGACAGCATTTAAACAGTGTGATGCTTTTTTTTTTTCTTTCAACACCTGCTTAAATACAATTCTTATTCACAGGTTTTGGATGAAGGAGCTATGTATCGCAGCCAGAGCATTGATATTTTATTGGAACAGCTGTAAAGAGGATGCCAAGGTAACTTTCATTCAAGAACTGGCACAAAACTGTTACAGCATATCTTTTGGGGAGTAGCTGTGAGAAAAGCAAGAAAACAAATCCACCAAAACATTACTAGGAGCTATCACTTTTGAAAGGCGATGTGAGTGAGCCCTTCTTTGAATGCTTCTTGGGCTGTGGATCAGGATATGTCTATTGTTTTTCACTATCTAGCAGTAATTTTACCCCAGAAAGCTAAATGTTGTTGTTAATCACAGAAACAATTGGGAATATAGCTTCCTTTATGTTGCGGTAGTTTTACATCTGAGCAAATCCAACTGAGTTTAGTTCCTGTTCACGGGGAAAGTCACCACAAGATTTGAACAGTGCACATAAAACTGCATTCAGTTAGTTCAGATCTAAATATAAAAGGAGTAAGATAGTTTTGTGTTCTTGCTGAGGGCAGGCACAAAGATAAACTGAACTAGTTAAAAAAATAAATGAAAAATTTTAACTGCAAAACAATTCTCTGAAAATTATCTTTAAAGAAAAAGGGGAACCTAGCAACAGCTCTGCAAATTTTAAAAAATGAAATGTCTTCTCACTACCTAAACTAAAATAAAACTGGCTCAAGATGGAATTTTTATCTTCTAGTTGAAGATAAACCTGCTAGTTTCAGTGGAGCTATTCATGTGGAGAAAGCTGTTTTTTACAAAAACACTTTCTCCAGTCTCTTTATTCACCTTACACTATGCACTTGTAAAGATAGCTGCATAGCTGTCCACGTTTCATTTCATGTTGTAGTTCCACTGATGGGCATTTATTTTATATAGATAATTAGCATAGAAAATGTGAAATCTGGGTATAGGCCAGGTTCACTGGGTTTTCTGTAATGTCTTGGAAGGTGGTAGGCAAGGACTGGGGAAGGGGTGACGTAACTGGAATGTTTTTAAATCTCAATAAGTTAGTAAAAACATCTGTCTTTTAATGTCTTTGTACCTGCTATTTCTTCAGTGTAAATTTAAGAGGAATAAAATCTTGAGGGTTAGCCACTACCCAGGGGATATGTCCTGCTTGCATGTCCCTTAGCAGGAGGAAAGGTGAGAAGATTCAGAAAATTGAGTCAAACTGTAATGGTGTGGGGTAGATGGAGCTGGGAGCTTTGTGGTGGGAGTCATGCAACTGCGGGGATGAAACCAGAGTCATGCAGTACACATCAGAGTCCAGGCAGATGGTGCTTAAGACCTGGAAAGCCACTTCAGCATGTCCCCCCCAACCCCAATTGAGGAAAAAGCAGTTTATGCAAAATAGATTTTTTTTCACTTTTTTTTTTTTTAAACTGAGAAATACTCAACTGATTGAAATGTACTTAATATGGTGTGTGTAGGTGCAGCATCTGAAATCCAACACAGGAGGCATGATTTTGGCAAAAGCAAAACAGCAGATGCTTGTGACAAGCAGGTTGTATAACAGATTTCTCTTTTGCAACCTAGGTCAGCTGTTCTTCACCAAAACTGAAGTTTAACTGAAATGTTTAGTATTCGATAAATATATATTTATATACAGTTGAGATATGATCTTGTCTTCCTTTACATTGATATTTCCACTGAATTCAGCATTTGTTAAAGTTACAGCTAATTATAAACTTGTGGACAATAATTAATGTTTTACTTACACCAACTGTATATAATAGCTGCTAAATCAGAGCTATTTAGATCTTTTTTTAAGTTGTATGTATACTTGGAGGAAGTTTCTAAGGACAGGTGCAATATTTATTCTGTATTCAACTCAGCAAAACAACTGCAGTTAAGGAAGAAGTAAAAGGAGGAGGGGGAGGGAAGACTAATTTTGGAAAAACATCTCCAATAGCTTGGAAATACTTCCTGCAATATGTTAAGGCTAATGTAACTGTCACAGCCTTCTGTGGAGCACCCTTCATGAAAACATCCAAGTGGAAAAATTGAAAAGCTCATATAAATATAAATCTGTGACTCTACAGTTTTTTTTGCTGTATGAAGTGGCTGCTTAGACTTTAGATGGTGGATTCATCTTATTTTGGTGGTGGTTTCCTTCTGATTTTCTGTTGTCCTGCTTTGCTTGTTATCCAACAATGTAGCAATGTGCTGTGGGAAGAGTTAGTGCTGGACACCCTCTCCTTCTGCAGTATCTGTGCTTCTGTGTGCATTTGGGAAGGAGAAAGGTGAGAGGTAAGAGGATTTTCCCTACATGTAGAGTGTATGAGTAGACCTCTAATCAGGGTAGATGGGGGATGCTGGGAGGAGATCTGCTCTTCTCAAGCTTTGCATTTTAGGATTTTGCTCATGAGGCATTTATTTGAGACTATTTTTCTGTTATTAAGGTTTGAATTGCAGCAATGCCCCAAGGCTGTGTTCTCTCATGCCAGCTGCTGCATGATTTTTCAGTCCCTTCAAGCTCCTGGAGCTGGTGTGACTAGAGGCAGTGCTGCAGCTGGAGCACGTTTCTTAGTCAATGACAATCTCAGAAAGTTTGTGCATAATTCAAAATAGCGCTACAAAAATGAGATGACAGGCAAACAGATAAGCTATAAAAACAACACAAATGTAAGCGTAATGTCAAGTGTGTGCATGTGTAGTAGTTAATTGTTTAAAAACATTGCTTTGAAAACAAAAATAAACTGTCTCAACATGGTGTTCAAGCGCATTTTTCCTGTGACCTCCTGCTACCACTGCAGAGGTGCTGGGTTTAACTGGAGGCACTGGCTTGGTCTTAAAAGCAGCAGCCTGATGGCTGGTTACTGAACTGTCACCTGGCGCCTCTGCCATGTAGGGGTGTGGGAACCAGCCTTAGTCTTCCCTCAGAGTCCTCTTCCTCTCTCTGCTCTTATCTTCAGCCCCAGAGAGTTCTGCCTTGGGGCTTAAGTTTCCTTTCCCTTGTAGAACGTGGTTTCCTTTTAGAGTTTCAAAGAGTCTGCCTCTGTTTACCCCCATCATTACCTCTTAAACTCAATGAGCAGTTCAGAGAAATTTGACAGCAGGGAGAAGGTCTCAGCTGGATACACAACTCTACAGCCACCCAAGTGGGGTACACAGACCTTTTCTCATGTACAACGTAGCAGTGAGGAAGGAGGGCTGCAGGGCAAGCTTTTAATCGACCCCAAGCAGTTAGTATTCATCTCAACTGGGTGACAAAGAAATGGGAGCTCCCAGGAGGTGGTATTGGTTAAAGCCCTGCAATGTATACTTCACTGAACTGGGACATGTTTTGATTACAATGTTTAGACATTGGCTAATAAGAGTGTCTAGATAAGGTATTTGTCAGGTTGGACTGTTTTGACACCAAGGGTATTTAAAAGCTATTTTTTAGGTAATTGTGATGTTAATGGTATTGTAAACGTGGAACTGCAAGGCAGGGAACCGAACTGCTTTCAGTCAGGAAAATACCTCATATTATGGTGAGCGTAGAAAGGAGGGTGTATTGATCTGAGTTACAAAAAGGTGTTTGAGGAATAGCTCTGTGCAGGTGCCCCTAAAATAATAAATAATACCTTTGCTATTTGTGACCTGCTTTGTCTTGCTAAGCCAAGGAAGTTGTGGCCCAGAAATAGATAGCAAAGTCCTGCCAAAGTTTTGCTTCAGAAGGACTGCAGTGGTGTAAGTAGGAAGTAATCCTGTTTGTTTATTTCTGCAGAAGTAAACCTTTGGCATTTTGTAATAATTTTAATACATCTCATCAGACTTGAGCCTAACAATATTAATTGAATCTTGCCCAATGTAGCTCAGCAGCTTGCTTTGTCCTGAGAAAAATATCAATTAGAACTCCCAGTCAATCACTAAAACAAAATCCTAGGAACACAAGTCTTGCTAATTTACTGTTCACAGAGCTACTTGGTCTGTAGTAGTGTTAATGTTCAGGACCCTTCCCAGTTTAGGAAAAAAATGAACACAATATCAATATTTACATCCCATTAAATCAACAACAGCAGAAGATGCAGCCCAGAGGGCTATGCAGTGTAGCTTTCATATGAAGTACCTGCAGTAATGTGCCACTTAAAATGAGTATAAACAGTTAATAATAGGCAATTTCTGAAATTTATTACAGCCTTGAGAGTTACACTGCATTTACTACAACAATTCTTACAGTTGTAAAATGTTGTAAGGTATATCTGCACATGAATTGAGTATAATAATAAGTAATTGAATACTGATAATAATTGAATAATAATTAATATTTAATTATTAATATTAATATATTAATATATTAATAAATAATAATACTGATAATAATTGAATACTCAATAAGAATTGAGTATAATAATAAGTATAATTGAGTTCAATAAGAGCAAGTGCCGGGTCCTGCACCTGGGACGGGGAAACCCTGGCTGCACGTACAGACTGGGCGATGAGACGCTGGAGAGCAGCCTAGAAGAGAGGGATCTGGGGGTCGTGGTAGACAGCAAGTTGAATATGAGCCAGCAGTGTGCCCTGGCAGCCAGGAGGGCCAACCGTGTCCTGGGGTGCATCAAGCATGGCATTGCTAGTAGGTCAAGGGAGGTGATTGTCCCGCTCTACTCTGCGCTGGTGCGGCCTCACCTCGAGTACTGTGTGCAGTTCTGGGCACCACAGTATAAAAAGGACATGAAACTGTTGGAGAATGTCCAGAGGAGGGCTACGAAGATGGTGATAGGCCTGGAGGGGAAGACGTACGAAGAACGGCTGAGGTCACTGGGCCTGTTCAGCCTGGAGAAGAGGAGGCTGAGAGGAGACCTCATCACAGTCTACAACTTCCTCGTAAGGGGGTGTCGAGAGGCAGGAGACCTTTTCTCCATTAACACCAGTGACAGGACCCGCGGGAACGGGGTTAAGCTGAGGCAGGGGAAATTTAGGCTTGACATCAGAAGGGGGTTCTTCACAGAGAGGGTGGTTGCACACTGGAACAGGCTCCCCAGGGAAGTTGTCACTGCACCGAGCCTGTCTGAATTTAAGAAGAGATTGGACTGTGCACTTAGTCACATGGTCTGAACTTTTGGGTAGACCTGTGCGGTGTCAAGAGTTGGACTTGATGATCCTTAAGGGTCCCTTCCAACTCAGAATATTCTATGATTCTATGATCACTTACAAAGAGCAATTTAAAATTTTCCTTTTAAAAAGCTTCTGTAAGGCCAGATTTTTTTTAAGTCAATATCCATTCATTTTCAGGTATAATCTGACCTGCTAGTAAACTTTAAATATAGCCACAAGAACAAGAAAAAAAAACCTCCTTTGAATAATAATTTGTGTGTCCTTGACTGCCAAAGATTGTCTGCCTGCAAGAATAAAGATGTTTCTGGGCAGGGGGAGCTAAGTGAAGGATGCAGTGAGCTGAAGCTCTTGCAGCAGGGACAGAAGTGTAGCAGTCACAGAGGGAGCTGTGCTTCAGCTTGGTGTTTTATCAGGTGTGCTAGGACCTCCCCAGGATGGGCTTTAATGAGATGAGAAGTCATACAGCTCCAGGACATAATTTTGTGGGTTTGGAGGAGATAAAAGATGCTGATGCCCTTACAATATAATATTCTGGTTGTGTAAGAAGGAAGAAATGTAGCAAGGAAAATGGATGTGTAGAACATGTCTGTGGGCTTAAGAGCTACACAAAACTTAAATTCACAGGGGCAGGAGCAGGACCACTAGATGGGGAGTCTGGCTTTTCGGCATGGATCACCCTTCTGAAGATACCAGCTGTGCTATCTATGGGACTGAATGTCCAAGATAGCTCTTCTAGTGTAAGGCTCTTCTAGTGTAAGCTTTCCTGGTGCCTTTCTGGACAGCTGCATCTTCATCTTTCTTAGGTGAATCAAGGTCAACCAACTCTGTCATAGATGACAGAAAAATGGGGTAATGCTGATCATTGGAGCATGGTATGAAATGGCCAGCAGCAGAGCTGGTAGGTGATGGACGGAGAAGTGAAGAACAGTGAAGTGCTGCCATATTCCCTTACCATCTGCTGAACCCTTTTACACATTTAGAAATTAAGATCCACCTGTGTTTTCATTCCTGTAAGCCGTTCACCACCCATTTGTTCTGCCTCTTGTTCATGTTCACAAGTAGTGAATGCCTTCAGAGAGGTGACCTAGTCACTTTCTATTCTATGAACCAGCTTACTTTCTGGAAGGACTGGTTGCCTGAACTAGTAGGAGAAAGGAGGGATTGCAGCTATCTCAGTTGGTGGCAGCTTATATTGCTTTGGACCTGCAGTATTAGTTCTCAAACACTGCACTGCTTAGTTACTGCTGTAATTTCAGCCTAATGCAGTAACACATCTAACCGCTGAACATGAAGAACCTAGGTCAATATCAGTAAGTGCTGATAGCAAAGTTAGACACGTGAAACTGTTTGAGGACCTTCATAAAAGCACCTTGATTTTTTTCAGGGTTTTCAGCAGTCTTTGGACTCAGCATAAGTTGATGTTTTTATTGAACAATTTTTATTAGAGTCTAAACACGGATTCGGATATGTAAATACAGACATCCAGCTTTGAAGTAAACAGAAATAAAACCAAACACAACTTTCAGACCTATATGATGTGAAACCATGGGGGAGAGCTGCTTTTAGAAATCCAGCTAAATCCCAGTTTTCTCAGTAAATTCATATTATAGAGCCTCATCAGCTGTTTATATTTTGATCTAATTATCTCACAGTTATTAATAAATATCAAGTTTGATTGAAGAGTAGGGCAAATGAATGTACAGGAAATGTCTGCCTACTATTAAAAGGGGTAAGGGGTGAAGGTAGCACTGGAAAGAGGTTAATATGTGGTTGCTATACACTTGTGAAATGGACTCAATATGCCTGTCACCTCTCTGGGGTAAGAGCATCAGGTTCCCATCCTTCTGGCATGATATTTGTTTGCTGGTGAATTCCCCCTGTGGGACAGCTCTGCATGGGTGAATCACGCAGCTGCTTATCCCTCTGGAATGGGATGACAAGGTCCCTCGCGTCCACCGAGCCCTGTAAAGGGGGTAATAGTTTCCAGGGACAGCTCTGCCCCACAATCCAATCGCAAAATAGCTGGCACACGATGACACTTGGGGCTGCTGCCAGGGGCAGCCTTTGTCTGAGGAGTCCCAGGCTGCTTCTCCACTTGCAGTTCCTCACTGCTGTCCTCCCCCTGAAGGCTTACAGCATGGGGCACAGGCTGCACCCAGGCAGTGACAGCAGCGGGTGGCACTGATGATGAGGCGGCTCCTTCCTTCTGGCAGGTGGTGTCGTGGTGATAGGAAACCAGCTCATTACTGAAGTTGACCCTCTCCACAGTGGACCTACGCGTGCCACAGCAGAAGCACCTGCAGCCCAGCAGGTTGCTGAAAGCCCGCCTGAAGTCTGCATTGAAAGCATAGATGACTGGGTTCACTGAGGAGTTGGCCCAGCCGAACCACACGAAGATGTTGAAGGTGGTTTGGCCAACACAGGCTGACTGCCCTTCGTGGTCGCTCTCCGGCTGGCAGAAAGGCAGCAGGCAGTTGAGCAGGAAGAAGGGCAGCCAGCAGCAAACAAAGACTCCCATTATGATAGAAAGGGTCTGCAGCACCTTGGTCTCCTTGCGCAGGGAGCTCCGCAGAGTGGAGGTGGGCTCCTTGCTGTGGGCTGGCCACTGCCCCCCTGCTCGCTCAAGGGTAGAGATGCGGCGGATCTGGGCCTGGGCGATCCGGTAGATCCTGGTGTAGGTGATGATCATGATGGCCACGGGGATGTAAAAGCTGATGAGAGAGGAGGTGATGGCGTAAGTGCGGTTCAGGCTGACCTCACAGCGTGGTGTCCCAGGCGGCTTGGAGCCCGGCTGCCTCCCGTCCTTGGCTTTGTGCCAGTGTAGCTGCACAGGGACGAAGGAGATGAGGACGGAGAGGGCCCAGGCTGCGGCTATCATGGCACAGGCGAGGCGCTGCGTCATCCGCCGCTCATAGCGAAAGGGGCTGGCAATGGCCCAGTACCGGTCCAGGCTGATGATGCAAAGGTGGAGGATGGAG
Organism: Oxyura jamaicensis; assembly: GCF_011077185.1. Taxonomy (NCBI): domain Eukaryota; kingdom Metazoa; phylum Chordata; class Aves; order Anseriformes; family Anatidae; genus Oxyura; species Oxyura jamaicensis. The sequence continues at coordinate 19,759,750 of NC_048898.1, forward strand.
GCAGTGGAGCACATGATGTCGAAGGCAACCCAGGTGTCGCAGAAGCGGCTGCCGAAGAGCCAGGAGCCACCGGCCACCTCGGTGACCGCCTTCCAGGGCATCACCAGGACGGCCACGCACAGGTCGGAGACGGCCAGCGACAGCACGAACCAGTTGGTGACCTTGGCGCGGAGGTGGCGGAACCGCAGCACAGCCAGGCACACCAGCGCGTTGCCCGCCAGCGTGCCCAGCACCAGGGCGCCCAGCAGGCACCCACCCAGGGCCCGCAGCGCCCGCGGGTCTCCCCCCGCCGCTGCCGCGCTCGCCATGGGGGGCGCTCCGCCGCCCGGGGGGGCATCGCCGGCCGCCCCCCGGCCCGGGCTACTCACCGCGGCACGGCACGGCCCCGCCGGGGGAGCGGGGCGCTGCTCAGGGCTGGCGCCGGGCCCACGGCGGCCGCCTGGCGCTGAGGGGGAACCGCCGCTTCCCGCCCGCCACCATGGGCGGGACGAGCGGCAACTTTCGGCCTCCGCCTGCCGGCGCCGTGCGGCCGCCCCCAGCCCGAGGGGCCGGGGCCGGGGGCAGTCGGGGGACGGCCCCGAAGCGCCGCCGGAGCCAGGGTGTAGGGGAGAGGAGCCGCGCTGCCCCGCCGCCTGCCCTCGGGCACCGCCATCGGACGGTGGCTTCGTGCCCGCCCGTGCCCACGGTGCCATCGCGCCTCACAGGAGCTGTGCAAGCCGCCGCTTCGCAGCGTCCTGCCTGTTCGTTGCTGCTGCTGCTGGTTTTGTTTTAGGCTGAAACCCTGCGGAAAGAGACCCGGGCACGGGAACCTCGGACATCGCTGGTTTGGATCTGCTCAGTTCTGGCTGCTCGGGCACAGGCACCCAGGACCGGCACCTGGATATTTCAGCCCAGGCGTTTTCGGGTCCTTTTCAACAGCCTTCTGCTCGCTTTTACAATTATATACGTGCTGTCATGTAAACGTGTCTTGCTTACATTTACAGCCTACTTTAGCGAAGGTATCCTAATGGAAATAGGCTGTAATCCTTTATTCTGGAAGAATTTATTGAGATTGAAATATGGTAATCCTATTAAGAGAACAAAAAGAGATTGGGGTGTGAATCGAAAAGATCAACTCATGTAATTACTCTTAGCATGATAATCTTTTGAGATTTACTCTTTTTTTTTTTTTTTTCTTTTGCCTCTAAATTAAAACTGCTTCATCCTCTAGTGTCAATATGAATAATTTCCAAGCCAGAAAGCATCCGATTTCCATTGTATTGTGAAGATATTCGTGGTAATTAAAGGCTGGACCTTTTAAAACAATTTTGGAATGGTAAAGCTGGCAGCTCATCCTGTAAAAATTAGCATATTTAAGATAAGCTAGCTGGATTGTGTCAGTTCATAACAGATTGCTAACATTTGGTAGCGTTTTTTAAGATCCAAGCCACTTTGTGCCTTGGAGACCACAGTCGTCATAGTGCATGCAGCCCGTTGTGTTATTTCTGCTGTGGCACTGGAAATTGGATATGTTTCTTTGTTTGTTACTGTGTTTGTCTATAAGCCAAACTCATAATTTATACAATTTATCTAGATAAATTTTAGCTCTGATAAAATATACACTTTGTTAAATATACAATGGCTCTCAAAGTAGCATGGGCTGGAAGACACAAGTGGGCTGCACACCTTGTCTTGTTTGGAGCCATCTGTGTTTCCACGTATGTGGATTTTACCAACATCTGCAAGCTGTAGTAGGTCTCTGATTTTCATTCCAATACTAAGGACTAAAAGTTTGTTTGCAAGAATTAGCTACACAGCTGCTATTTTTACTCACTGTGTTTACTCTTGTTTAACAATCAGTAAAAATCAAAAAATCCTGAAGACCAGAATATTGTAAAGAACTGTAAATGAGACCGTAGCTGGAATTAAGGCATTATGATACTGAGAAGGAAAGAGCAGTGCTTTTGTATATGCAGCAGACAGCAGCGCTACCAGGATCTGTAGCAGCAGGTAGCTAGCATTATAAAAACAACAGTGTTCAGCGTCTCTGTGTATGTCCAGTTTAGCATTCATAAATAGAGAAGTGAATGCAATCAGACTGTTTTGTGTGCAAATGTGTTTATGCAAGTGCCCTACCTCAACATTTTGAGGCTGCTGGCTGACGTCAAATCTAACTGAGAAGTAGAGCTCTCAAAAAATTAATTTCCTATGATTTTAATTAAAGTAGGAATATCTGGTTAGAAGTGAGAACCCCTAATAATATCCTCACTGGTAGAAGTCTGCTGCATGGAATAAATGCTTATTAAGCACAAGTGAATCTGCACAAAGGGAGATGTTATGAATGCCCAGATCCTAAAGAAAACATTGACAGTCACCTTCATCTTCTTAGATACCAGGAGGCATCTGCAAGATGTAAATGCTTAAGAAACTGTACAGTGAGTCAGTGGCAAAGACAGGAATAGAAACACTGCCCTACTCATATCCTATATTGGGCACAGTGGAGTGGAGAGCAAGCTTATTGGAGAGGGAGGAAAGAGACAGTGAAAAACACTATTCTGTGTGAAAATCGGTGTGTGCATTGTGTTGAAAATACTGTAAACTTTGTCTTTAAACTGTATAGATGTTTCATGCATTAAGCTTACTCGGGTAGAATAGGAAGGGTCTGAGCAAAACAGTATCGAAGATGCTAACTGACTGGATAAACAGCCTCTTGTGACTCCAGAATATTTGCAAGCTCATTCCATCTGTGAAAAAATAAACTTACCAGAGAACAAATATAAAACATATTGCAATGCATATGAATGTATATAATCCCTCTATATGGTACATTTTTAAAATGTCGCCATAGTGAAAAACTGTCTGCCTCCAAGAACAGAAAGAAGGAAGTCTGGTCAGGGAAACCTTTACAAGAAACCAAAACCAGTTGTCTTCTCCCTCCCTTTCCCTTCTTCTTGTACTTCTCCCTTGTGAAACTTTCTCATCCTAGACTGAGAGCTCACACATTTATAGCACACATTACGATGAAGAGGAGATCTGATTCAGAATTTTAAATGAAGCCTTTGATAGCGTACTGCATTAGGAGCACAAGCCTCTGTGTAGGACCCTGGTGCTCCAGCTGGCTGGATGACTGAAGCAGGTGGAAACTGAGCACTCCGCCAGGCCGCGATGCCTCAGCCCAAGGCAGGAGGTGTCCCCTGGGAGGGCACCACAGCCCTTGCTGGCAGCAGCGGCCTCGAGCAGGTCAGTGACGGGTCTGTTTTCCAGTGCCAGTCGTTACTGCTTTGTCAAGTGAATGTAATACCAACAGCGGTCAGCTGAATTGAGTTCAGATACTTTGTCCAGAGGGGGGAGCACTATCATAACCGACTTCATGAAGTAGTATAGTTAAATGGCACGCGATTACCCTTTGTAAAGGTGTGTTGAGGTGTTGGCAGAATGATGCTCTGAATAAGTAAGTTGTCTTCCTTGCATTCTTAAAAAACATTGGCAGTGTCTGAATCCCACTGAACTGTGTTTTGTGGTTGCTTTTACAGCTACTGCTTGTGACTGTTACAGCTGTGCTTGTGATTTTAAATGTCATGCAAGAAAATGTCACGTAGCATCCATCCACCTATATATTTTGCTCCATGTAGCTAAAGAAGATACCCAATTCTGTACATAGGTGTGTACTTATATATGCGTGTGTGTACCTATCACCCTGGCTTTAGATGTTTTATTCTTGCTTTCATTGCTATGTGAGTTTTATGAGCTTGATCATATACTGAGACTGCCAGTCTATTGGCATAGTGAATCCAGCATTTACCATTGAAAGTAAATGATATTTTTGTTACAGAGATATGGATTAGCTGTATGGTAGAATTGGAAGCTACTGAATAACTCATTGTTTCAGAAACTGTCCTGACAAGTTAAAGAAAGAATAACTAAATCAACAGCTAAGTATCAAAAGCATGCTTAGTCTGCTCAGGCTTAATAGAAATAACTTGAATCGTGATGTCCAATACAGAGTCCACTGTAGCTCTTTACATCATTTGAAGTTAGTACAGTTCTTAGAGTGATTTCACTGGGAGCTGCTTAGTAATCAGCTCTTCAATTTGGAATACCTTTAAGGTTAAGTAAGGATAATAAAAGTGATGTACACCTAACTGAAATACTTTTCTGGAAAAAGTGCCTGGCTTCTCTCTCGGCTATATAGGCCAGAGATGTCAAATTCACTTTTTGGAAAGGCCCTCCTAGCATCACCATACATGATAGCTCATGAAAACCAGGCTGTGGTGATGCCATGATGCTCTCATATGATCTAATTTGGAAGGCAGTCCCTGTTCACCATGGAGATTTCCTGCACAAGGGTGTTGGACCAAGAAGCGGGAGAACAGGCAAACAGCTCTTCCACAGCATTTGCTTGTAAAACCATGCAGCAGGTACTCAGCAGTGAAGATGCCACCTCTTGCACTTTGGGCCACTGAGCAGTTCAACAGAATTCTATGAGAGATAAGGGGAAGCTTCTTAATATTTTACTAGACTTTTTTTGAAGGATTATGTTTAAAGAATTTTCAGCGTAAAAGAATAAGCACTATCGATTTAAACACAGGTGCACTATTTTCACAATCCAGGTCTGACACAAAAGTTGCATGTTTTTGCTAACAGTACCTCCTGGTATTCAGAAGTTCACCTCTGTCTGAATGTCTCTGTTGTTTCTTTAAGCAATAGCTAGCACTGAGGTAAGAATTCTGCCTCCTTCACTGTTCACCTATTTGAGCATTCTTGTTCATTTTGTCTTTTTACAGAAGTTTCACATATAATTAATGTGATTAGCAGATGACTACTGTAAGTAATTAATACTGTAATACAGTATTTACTGAATACTGTAAATAACAACAGTACAAAAGGTATTGAAGTGATAAACTTTTGAAATAATAGGTAGATTTAAAAATCTCTTTAAAACTATAGAAATTAATATATGAGCAGGCAGAAGCAGTGTAGGAGGTCCAATCAACCATCATTTGAATTGCAGCTTTAATGTGAACAGCATGAAAGAAACAACTAATTCAAAGAGCTTGTTTTTCAAAGGAACATTTCATAACTGTGCATTTAACATGAACTATCTTACTTTAATTGTTTCTACTTGATCTTTTCTGTTAGCAATAAATATACAAAAAGAAATTTAATATTTCTAGACCTTTTCCTTAAAAAAGGTCATAACTTTAGAATAAATTAGAATATTGTTGTGATTGAACAAGTGAGTTCAGTGTTGTGCCAAGAAACAAATGAATACTTATTATTAAATAGAAAAATCATGTTTGTGTTCCAAAACAGTTAATGCTAAAAGAATTTGGTTTAGTCTGCTGGGTGAGGCTCAGTTTAAAGGCAAAATACATCTTCTGAGCATCCTGCATTGCATGTTTTGCATAGGTCACTTTGGTGTTAGCACTGTTCTGTCCAGCCTCAGTAAGTCAGCCCTGTCTCCAGTGACTTTCTGCAATGATATCACATGGTAGTGCTATCACCAAGTTTTTATCAAGATGCTGTTCCCTCCATTACTCTCCAGAACTGGTATAAGTGAATTTCTTTTTTTTTTTTTTTTTCAGTCTGCTGTTCTCAGTGGCCCAACTTTTACCAGCTCCCTGGTTCATCCATGCCCAGCACAGCTGCAGTTTGCTGCATTCACAGGACAGCTCAGGCTGGGGAGCTGGCAGGTAACACATCACCCCGGCCTGCTGGTTTGGACTGTTCTGGGAGGGCTGGCAGTGACTGAACCCCAATATTTCTCACTCAGCACCTTCAAAGGCAAATGCCTTCATGCAGGTGCTAATATTTGCCATTTAATAACTAAGCTGATTACCAGCAGGGATGAAAGGCCCAGTATGACATTTAGGTATGGTCCGAAAATCCAGAAGCTTTGATGCCCAGGCAGCCCTGGGACAGGGCTTGTGGCTTCTGATCTGTGACACGATTTGCTGGCAGGCATGAAGCGCTGCTGGAAGGTAAAACAGCCTGCAAAGCTGCCTGGAGGCGTGTTGGGTTGAGTTGGCTCCTAACACAGCCCATAATTTAGGAGGCAGAAAGATGGTTTTGATGCAGTCTTTACCCTCATGTCTGAGCTGTATTTTTGTGTTCCACCACAGAAAAGCCAGAACTTTACTGAACAAAGCAATGCTTCCAGCTGCTTGGGTGCTGTATGACAGCGACTGCCCTTTTTCAGGGAGGCAGGGCAGAGTAGAGAGCTTTTTGATTTTGCTTTGTAAACAGAAATGCAAAGTACATTACATTGCTATAGAAATCACTACCTAAGTTATTCTAACTACTGTTTAATCTAGATTAAAGTAATCAAGATAATAACAATGTGAAAACCAGTCTATAATAAAGTGATGATTATTTCAAAATGTTACCTCCATATTCTTTAGGATACAAATGTTTCATTGACTGTCATTGTGTTTATAAAGCAAGCTTTAAAATTAAAATTAAGAAAAGGAATCTTTCATAAGTTTCCAACAGAGGGCACACGCAGCACTTAACAGAATAAAAATTTGTTTATACCTGCTCGTAGTAACTGGTGTGGCAGAACTATTGCCGAATCGTATTCAGGTTCCTGTAGAAATTAATCATTTGTGCTCCACTTCTGACAAAAAGCTCTATGCTAGGTTGGGAATGTATCTACTTGGTTTGCTTCAGAAGATGCAAATTTAAATTTCTCAGAAAAGCAATGTGAGTTTTTCTTACTTTGTTTTGTCAAAATCCCCACAATGTGTAAACAGTTTTTTGACAGAAGATACGGAAGATACGTGGTATTTTCAGAGGCTAGACTGAAAATGGATTTTCTGACTACATGGGATAGTGCCCAGCACTCAGCGTAAAGAAGTGCAATTTAATCTGTTCTCAAAATGATTTGACTTTAAAGAATTTCAGACAGCCACGATATTGCTTTTTGTTTTGTCAGCAATGTGGAAAGCTTTCTGGCACCCTGCAGATGTGACACACAATAACCACTGTATTGTAGTGTTTCACAAGGACCATTTTGATCTCTAGTCTTGTAAAAGTTTGCATGCAGCCTCTGTTGAAAGTGTTTGAAGTACATGGTTAGGCAACACAGAGATCATGTGCAATTGTTTCTGTCCTGAAGAGATGGCCATACCACTGCCACCAGTAAAGATGACCTATGTTTGAGGAATAACAACTATTAGGTACATAGAATATAAGTAAGACAGAAGTGATGCCAGAAGACAGACAAAAGCCTTTTGAAGGCTTCACAACCCTGCATTTATTCTCCTTTCTTTGAAGATCCCACATCCCTACAATCTATCCAACCTGTACTTTGGAACAATCTTAGGATTCGTCCTGAACACTCATTTGACAGCACATACTTTCTTTTATCTAAGCTAGGCCATTATCCTATACTGGCAAGCAATTGCGAGCCTAACTGGAAATAGCATTTAAGGTGACTGGGCAGTAGTGTTTGAGGACACTCAGAGACATGCAGGCACAGACGTGGGCACAACAAATCAGGCCTCCACAGCCAACTCTGGCTATCTCAGGAACTGGTTCAGATTCAAGTTCTTGTTCTTTATCTTCAAGGTTTTCCTAGATTTCAAGTTTGAAAAGACCACATGAAATGTTCACAGTGAAGACCCTGGTTAATACTCACTTGGGAACTTTCTCTGCTCAGCCAAAATTCATCCTGCAGGAGTCACTTGATCGCAGCGTTAGCCCCAGCAGCTCCAGCCACTCGGTGCTCTGCTTTTCTTCTCTAGAAAAAAGTGGAGAAAATCTGTGTTCAGATATAAAACAACCAAAAATTCTTACCTGTAGCATGTGCTTATTTCCCTGTGGTAGAACATGACAAATATTAGTTGCACTGGTTACATCATGACTGCATGACCAGTACTTCCCGTGAGACACTCCTGCTGCTTACACTGGGCACCAGCTCCCTTTCAGCCTTTCTTTGGCTTTCCTTCTGTGCACAGCCATGCATGGAGCCTGATACATGATTAGCTCTTGATATCAAGTCGGGGTAAAATGAGTTCTATCTCTGGAACTGGGAAATGAGAAGTGTTCCTCTGCCCCACAGTTTGTATATAGCTATTTCTTAATGACTGTACTTACAGCCATTCCCTAGTGCAGTGCTGGACTAGGAAACCATAGGGATGAACATAGCATAAAAACCTGTATAGAGTAACTCAGCAACACTTACATTGCTTTCAATGTGGTCTGGAAAATAGCTCAGGATATGTGTAGGATGCAACACTGGATAAATAGGAGGTGATATTTCTGCATAGTAAATAAATGTCTCTTTTTTTCTTCCTCATTTTCCTCATTCCTCTCCATCCATGATGCCAAATGTTGCATGTTGTTTTTTATAGATAGACAAACATTTCTTAGGAAATACACTCAACAGATAGCCTTAAGAAATAATGCACTTTAAAATTTTCGCCCCTTTTGCCCGGCCTGTGATTAGCCCCAGTTGTACTGGCTGTGCCTGGCTGCAGCACTTCCTAAGGGCCCGTCTGCCAGCTTTGCACAGCTTAAACACAGAGCAGTAAATTGAACCTTACCCTTTCCAACCGCTCCCTGTTATTCTGTTTGCCCAAGATAAGGGAGGCCTGTTCTTTTAAGGATAAACTTTTGTTTACTACTGCTTAGGACCTGGTTCAGCATTCACAAGCAGCACTTTGTAAACTGAGGCAGGCAACTCTTGCTTTTGTCTATTTATTCACGCCTGCTTCACCCAGCTTCTTGTGCTGCAAAACCAACAGAACTGCTGGGGCTGTAAAGTGACACAGCAAAAGTTAAGATATTTTCCAGCCATATCAATTCATCAGTCTGATTCTTTGCATTGCCACACAACCAGCTGAGATGGCATAACAACAGGCAAGATTAAGAAGGTGAATGCATAACCAGGAGCTGGGATACAGTAAGTTGTTTTTCATGCCAACATTGCCACTGAGGAATTATTTACTCTTTCTACCATTTGCTCTTACAGTCTGGGACAATTTCTTTGACTTTCCATGACAGGTTTGAAAGCTTCCATTCAGGTTAAATCTCAACAAAGTAATTTATAATGAAATTGAGTTAAAACAAAAATAATAAAAAAATCATCTGCATGTAGTTCTAAGCCCAGCTCAGTTTTCACTGATTTCAAGGAAAGACTGTTTCATCTGTTTTTTTTAGAGGACTTCTCTTGCCACTAAATTTAGTGGATGGAATTCCAGGGTGCCCAGGACACAATGCTCAGTCTCAGCAAACATTGTACAGCCATTCTGTAGATGCCTACATAACAACTGTAGGGTCAGGGCAGCATAAAAGCAAGTCAGTTAGATTATTCCTAAAAAGTTAATGTGAACATAGCTTACGGTGTTTGGAGAATGCAGAGTCCTGTTCTCATAGCCCCCAGTCTATTACAACACAAAGAAAATAGAATACAAATCCAATATGACTTGACAAAATAAATAAATTAATTAATTAAAAGGGAAAATCCAAACAATCCTTTTTTTTTTTTTTTTACTTTTTTTTTTTTCTTCTCCCTGCTTGTATTTTTCTATCCATATAAGTGATTTTATTACTGTTAATGACATAGCAAGTAAACAGAGCACAAGACTGAGACAGGAATTTGTGATAATGTTGTAATCTCCATGGGGGAGGACTAACAGCTCTTTATCAGCTACATATTAGCTTAAAAAATATTCACTGCTGTAGTCTGAGGACTATGATGATGGAAGGGAGAAAAAAAGCTCAGACCTCTGCTTGGTTGCAGCAGCTTCCCAAAAAAATACTTCTACTAACTACACAGGGTTTTTATTCCCTGAGTGAGTGAGGATCCCAGGCTGAGAAATGTGAGATCCTGCATTGCCTGTTTACTTTCTTCTTTTCCTTATCTTTTGCTTTGTCTGTGTGTGCTCTCCCAGCTTGCACCTTTGGGTGGATCCCAAAGGCTGGATTTGAACAAAAAGAAAGAGAAAGCTCTTTGTGTGAATACAACCTGAGGTTTCTGGCACATAGATGGACAAAGCCTGTGGATTAGGTAAGCGTTTCATTGATTGTTTGCATAGAAATTGGAAAATAAAAACATTTTGGATCCTAGCAGAAGCAGATTTTTTTTTCCATTTCTCTTCTGTTCTATTAAGAATCAGGGCAATTACATTAATTTACAATACATTAATAAATACTTCTATTTGCTTTGATCTTAATCTGGTTTCAGGTAAGGGTGATTTCTAGGTAACTCTCTCTATCCCTATGGGTTTAGTGACATTTAGAACAGGAATACTGGGATATGTCAGCAGCCTCTAGCTTTGCAGTATCTTGATGGTGATATCCAGATGGTGACAGATAAAGTCTCTACATGGGGATGTCATCTACATAGGATAGTCTTGAAGCAGGCAGCATGGAGGTTACGTGGAAGGAGAGTCTTCCAGTGCCTGTCAACAACTGGAAAGCCTTCCAGACCCTAGAGGAACAATGGGAAAAAAATAAAGTTTAACCCATTCAAATGCTCGGGGGTGGGGGGGCGGGGGGGGGGGGTTGACACTATTTGCATCACAGAAAGCGTGAACATACATGAGCAAAAGCACCACAGGCTGAATTATCTCAATACATGTACACAACATGTTTGATTGTAGTTTAATTCTGGGACTGCAGCATAACTGGGAATGTTCTAAGGAGAAGCCTGCAGTGTGTGGGAGTCTGCCAAACAGTACGTCTCTGAAGTCTTAATTAATTGTTAGCTATAGTCTGTGATGAAATCTAGTCCAGAAGGCATTGTATTAAAAGTGCAAACTGCTATTAGTGGAGTGTAAAGAGGTTCTTGCCAATGTAGCATTTCCAAAGAAACTAGAACCTCTGTAGTGAACTGCCAAAGAGCACAACTGTATTGCACATACAAGAACACCTGAGGATTTGGGAGCCCTAGGGTACAGCTCTTCCTGTATATTGATCTGAGGAAGCCATTCCATCTTTTAATTACAGAAGTAACGAAATGGCACAGGGAAACCAGCAGCTGCATGTTGGTTATGTGTGTAACTAATAAATGTGCATTTAAGTTATCAGTGTTGTTTGGCACAAGAGGTGAACTAACATCTGATGCCTAGCTACGTTGTTCTTTTGAAAATGAGAACGTGCTGATGAGCATTGGCTTAGGGTTTGTATGATTTGTTCCTGAATAAATATCTTTGTGTTTTCTCAGTATTGCCAGTAGCACTGTGTAAATCTTGTTCTGCAAGGACCACTCACCAAAGTATGCAGAGTTCATAGCCATGTGTTTTCAGCACTTCTCACAGTATACCTTGTCATCTGCAACATTGGATCCTTACATTTTTGCACGATATTCCTAATTTTTTTTAGACTTGGGAGTAAAAAATTGTCTGTATCACTTAAATCCATAACCGTGTGAAGCAACACCAATCAAAATGGAAACCAGAATTAAAACTAGTGACCTAGAATTGTGTTAATTATATGAGAGATATGTGACATTTCCTAAGCATTCAGACCTTTGAAAGGGTGCAGTGATAGACAGGGGCTATTCCTAATGAGGGACTGTACTGAAAGGTCAGCTGTCAAAAACAGTCAAGGATGCAGACAGGTCTAGTTCTCTGCTGCCTGTGTATTTAACAGCCCTCTCAGGCATCAAGACTGGGTCACTGTAGCATGCTATAAATCTTTGGAATGAGGGTTGCAAACATTGCAGTTTGTGCAAACCCTGAGGAAGGAGTACTGTAAATCCCACCTTGTTCCTTACATGGTATTTTAATTGTAAACTCTTTGGAGCAAAGTCTGCATGCATTAATTGCTTGTACACTGTCTCAGCAAGGATTTGCTTACGTGGAACTTGCATGTGTTCTTTGTAACATAAAATAATGAAACCAGTGACAATTACTCTCTTTCTCTTTCCTTGGCTAAAAGTGAAAACAAACTAGCCAGATCCTCTCACTTAGCTCCTGTTTCATGTGTATTCTCTTGCTACCTCCTCACTACCGTCACTGCACTCGGAGCTGACAGCCTTCTAAGGTAGAAAAGATGCTCTCTTCTTTCTGTCATCCAAAACACCTGGAGTATCTTCCCCACAGTTGAGGTATTCTATAAATTGAGTTACAGGCTTTGTTCTCGCATAAAAGGTCTTAGCAAAGGAAAGAGCTCAGCTCAATGAATCTGTTATGTGACTGTTTCTTTACAAACTTGTTTGGTAAAGTTTCCCCCTTCATAACAGTCACCTGAGAGAGCCAGGAGCACAGATGATTTTATTACATGCAAATTGCCCTAATCAGTTTGAGGGCAATGTAAGTTATTTACAATATTCAGCTAAGCATCTGTTTTCTTTTTGCTAACAAATTATGCTATTATATAAAACACTAGATACTAAGGATCTGTATAGTAACATTTTAGTCTATATAGTTTTATATAGTCTACATTTTGCTTAGCTTGCTCAGCATCTTGCACTGTAAGCTGCATCTTGCAGCATCCCAGTTAAACACTTGAAAATCCATACAACATACTCTGTGGACCTCTGAGTGCTTCCTTAAACCGAAAATCTGCTCTAATCAAGGCAGCTTTCTCTTTCGTTTTGTTCTGGCACAGAATGAGCTCCTGGATAATTCATACTTTATGGATTCACACTGCACCCACTACTTTGTTACACGTAAGGCAAAGAGAGCTGCCATGCCTCCACAACAACTCACTTTATAGCACATTGCCCAGGGTAACAACGAATAGATAGACGTTAAGTGAATTCACTGTTGATCCCTTGTTACTGGGTATGATATCTCTAGTTTAAGACAGATAGAACACTATCCAGTTCCCTTCTTTTTTTATTACTTTTGAAGACACTGCATCTGTGCTGCCCATAGCTGTTGACTACTCTGATATTCTGCTCGCTGCATCAGTTTAAAATACTCCAGAAGAAATGCAAGGCGGATGGGTGAGCTGCCTGCCCAGACCCCTACTTTAAAAGAGGATTTGTGGCATGTGCTGCATGAGCTGCATGTTCCATTTGCAGGGAGTACAGAGAGCCTCTGTAGCACCCATCGTGCATGTCCACTCATCAGCCATGCTGATCAGGCCACGTGTCACAGCACAGAACAGAAAACCTACCATCTTAGTTACAGCAGAAAAAAAGCTTAATTAAAAAAATAGTTAACCAAAAAGCTTAATTAGTTCTTCCTTTCTAATGGTTTGGTTTGACTGAAGTAGCCTACAAAGTGTTCCCACAAGCAGTCCAGCTGGCATACCACTGGACAGGTAATGCTGGCAACCTCTCCTGGGCATTCTTCCAAGCAGCTGAAGGCCAATGGTCCTTCATCTCACCCAGCTGTCAATGCTTGAGGCTGGGAACCTCCTCTCAAGAAAGGCAAGGCAGAAGAAAAACCAAAACAATGTGTTTCTCCAACCTCTGAGATTCCAAGCATTTGCCATCTACTCAAGTCAAAACAGCTGAGATCGGCGTTGCTTGTTCCATGGAACACACCCAGTATTGTATGCCTGACCTCGGAAGTACAGCGACAAGGTGACAAGGGGAAAAAAAAACAAGACACACCACAGACCATTTTTATTTATTTCTTTACTAAAGAAACGCCTGGAATACTTTGGACTGCAAAGTCCTGACAACGTCGTAACACAATGAAATGCATCAACTTTTTATTTTGGTGAATTCCTACGTAAAAGCCCTCTTCCTAAGACGCCCACAGCTCAGGCACAACCACCTAAGGCGGCCGCCAGGTCCCGGCCCCCTCCCCACCCCACCTCGGTGCCGAGCCCTGTCCCCGGGCACGCCGCACCTGGCAGCGGTTAAAAGCCGGGCCCCCAGGCGCCGCGGGGCGGCCGGATGGAGGGCTGTGCGGGCCGGGGGCTCCCCGGGGAGCTGCGCTTCCCCTGCTACCGGCTGTGAGTGCGTGCTGCGGGGCCGGGAGCGCTTGTGAGGGGCTGGGGCTGGCCTGGGGGCGGCAGCCTTGCGGATGTGGAGCGGTGGCAGTGTCGCTAGGGCTGCAATAGGGGCGTGAAGCCCTCTGCCTTTCCTGTAACCGGTGCCTCCTGGCCCCGCTCTCTCACGGGAGCGCCTTGTTTCCCGCGAGGGACGCGTTGGGAGGTGCAGGTGCCCGCCCGCAATACGGTAACGCGGGGCAGGCCCCGTCCCGGTGCCATCTCCGCCGGGCAGGGCGGGGGCGCTCTCCCTGCCCTGCCTCTCTATGGTGGCTTTCCCGGGCGGGGAGCGGTGCCGTGCGCATGCGCCTTGCCTCACGCTGAGCGGTGGCGGCGCCGCCGGTGCTGAGCAGCGCGCGCCGCCCGCCCCGTCCCCCGCCCCCTGTGGCCCCGCCCCCTGTGCCCCCCGCCCCGCCCCGCCGCGCCGGGGGGGCTGCGCCGCTGGCACCGGCGGGGCTCGGCGGCGGCAAATGGTGGGGCCGGACGATGGCGGGGCTCCGGGCGTGCTCCCCGCGGGCCGGCGGGAGGCGGCGGCGGCGGAGGAGGAGGAAGAGGAGGAGGAGGAGGAGGAGGACGGGGAGCGGGATGGGAGCCGGGGCTTGAGGCCGGGGAGCGGCGGGCCCGGCCGGCAGCGGCTGCTGCTGCAGCGGTACCTGGCTGCGCTCGGCCCGGCGGCGGGCGGGGGGCGCTGCCCCGAGAAGCCGGCCAACGGCGCCGCCCCGCACGCCGCGGGGGCGATGACCAACGGGGACGTCGGCTTCCTGCGGGCCGAGCCGCCGCCGCCGGTCCCCCGGGCGGGACGGGCCGCGCCGGGCCGCCATGAGGAGGAGGAGGAGGAAGCGAAAGTGCAGAACGGGGGCTTCCTCCTCTGCCCGCCCGGCCCCGGCGACCCCGCGGGGACGGCCCTGGAGGAGCCGCTGCGGAGCTGCTGCCTGCGGGGCGAGGCGGGGCCGGGCGGCGGCAGCCCCCCGCCGGCAGCCCCGGGGCTGCCTCCGGGCTTCACGGACGTCAGCCTGGGCTCCCGCAACACGTACGAGGTGAGCCGCCGCCGCAGCGCCCCGGAGCACCTGCCCCGCGGAGGGACGGCGCCGCCGGGACCGCCGCACCCAGCGGCCGAGCGGGCCCGGAGGGCGGCAGGCGGCAGCGGCTTGGCCGAGTTCTTCAGCAGGTACGGGCCCGACGGAGGGGGCCCGGCCCCAGGGGCGGCGGGCGCCTTCCTCTCGGCGGTGTGGGTGCTGTTGGGTGGCTTATTCCATAGCGCGGTGCAGGAAGCCACCAGGGATGGGCTTTGTGCTCACATCAGTGGGGTGCCTGCTACATCTCTGACACAGAAACTTGAACTTTAGGGCATCCACCTGCATTGCTTTGTGGCATGTTTTGCTCTGTAACGTACCCCTCGGGAGGTGCCTCTTGACTATAAGAGTTGACAGTATGCTGTATTATTTCTCTGAATTTAACAAAGGGAGTTAAATTTCCAAGTCTCTAATAGTTCTTAATCCTCAAGCCCTGGTGTTGCAGTTGTGCAGTAGTTGCTCTGATAGCACGGTGGGTTTCTGAGTGGCTTGGGAAGACAGAATGAGATTAAATTACTGACTGAAGAATTGATGTGAAAGAGCAGGGATTTGGTCTCAAGGAATGACCCCAAACCAAGAAACAGGCTGTTTCTGCCAGCCCTCAGAAAAGGGACGGATGGGTTCCTGCCAGAGCATAGGGACAGTGTCACTTGCAGGGCCAGGTTGATGCCACTGCTTTGTGTCACAAATGGATCGAGAGCTGTGCCACTGTTTCTACTACTTTCTTTTCCTGTTAGTGTTCTTCCATTCCTTCTTCTCCATGTTACGTGGCTGGCAGTATATTGTCTTCCCTTTGCCTTATTGCTCTAACACTTTAACCAGTTACATTACTTGTTGCTTTTTGCCCCAGAGCAATAGCTTAATGAAATTCTGGAGAACTTTGGCTCCTAGAAAAGGCTGAACTTGTTGTGCTATTGAAGTTGTCAATATACAGTGACACTTGCAGTTTTCAGAGAAGACCTGAGTAATACCTGGAAAAAAATTAATTGCTTCTATGCTGGCAAAAGCTAGAGTGCTGACACCTCTGTTTAAAAAAAGGTTTGCCAGGGAGCTGATCTCCCAGCCCCTCACTGGCCCGGCTGTCTGCTCCTCGTGTGTGCTTGGCCTGGGCAGCAGCAGCAGCTTCAGGGGCTCTGCTTTCAGCTCTGCACATACGGTTGTGAAAGCACCGGGCTCACAGCTGATACCATTTTGGCAGCCAAAATGGGATCTACTAATGAAGCACACTTTTACTGTTTTTTTAAAAACAAAACCCAAGTTTCTCATACTTGGTGGACTCATCTCTAGATAGAATAAAACTAGTGCTGGTGTTCTCCATTGCTTAGAAAAGTGATAACAACTTTCTTTTCATGACTTTTTTTTAGTAATCAGTTCATGTCTTCTGGTCTTTTTCTGATCCTTTAAAAGCTTACACCTCTCACATCTTTTTTTAAAGTCTTAGATTAATATAAAGCCAACAGTTGCTGTTGTGAGTTGGTTGTTCTTGAGCTCCTCAAAAAGAAATGCCTTAGCTCTCAGTAATAAGGATAGAAATTGTTGAAAATAATCCTGTGACTGAATGCTCATAGCAATGATACCTCTTGTGGAGTTCCTCACCAGGTGATTTTTTTTAAGGAGCCCAGGGTCATAAGTGATGTTGCTCCCCAAAGTTTTAAGCTGTACTGGGTGGTGGTGCTCTATCAGAACTGGTGGCTGTGCTAAATACAGGTGGTTCAGTGGTGTGATGCATCTTGTATAGGATGTTTCACACTTGTAATGCTTCGTCTAGTTCATAAGCTGTCTAAAATTTGATAGCTCCATTTTTTTTTTTCCCAGTAGCCATAATTATATGGCACTTTATTTTAAAGGTGGTCATTTCTTGCTGCTGTTTGGTTAAAAGCAGAGGGCAGGCATGGAGGGAGTTGCGCTGCCTCCTGTGGGAAGGCTCTGTTGTTCTCTAGCTGCCCGGTCAGACAAACTCCTCTGGCCTGGCAGGTCGGGGTTAGGGGGCTGCTCTGTCCAGCTGCTTGTTCCCATTTTAGCTCTCCAACCGGCCTGTTCCACAGCTCTGAGAAATGATCCGAGGTAACTGTGTTCAGATGAACTGAGGAGAAATTGATCGGGGGAGGCCAGAGGAGAAGCAGGCAGCTGTGCACAGCAACTTCTTACCTGCTCTGCTATGGGGAGAGTGGCTGAGCCCTCTAGATTGATAGAAACTTACCCAAGGTCTTGGAATAGTTGCTACTGACAGTGCTTGTGGTTATTTTTCTGTATGTATGGGGTGTAACAGTTGGTCCTGGAATCTTAAGTTGTCTTTGTGCAAAATTACAAAGCCTGTCAAATCAATGCTAACAGCTTTTTATTGGAAAAATATTTTTTGCTATCTTTTGGTTCCACATCTGTTTCTCTTTGTGCATGATGTGGGATGCCTCAAGCGAGTCGCAGGTGTGTGGAGCGGAGCGCTGTGGCAAGGTGAGCTGCGGCTGTGGTCGCGTGTCTCCGCTCTGCTGCTGCTATGGTCAGAGCATTAAGTGGCACCTGGAAAGTCACCTGCCGCTGCTTTGTGCTCCTGTGCATGAATCATAACGCAGTCATGCATAGGCACCGTTCTTATGGTCTGAGCTCTGGCCTAGCAGTGTACAAGCGTGGCATTCTCTTACTAGGTTATTCGATCGCTTTTGGGTAGTCCCAGGGGTTGCTGTTGTGTTCAGGATGAGCACTGTGTTGTGTGGGCAGTGAGGGTTGACTTGGTCCCCAAAGCAGCACATCTATAGCAGAACAGGGCAAGCAGCAGTAAATCTCCAGGGGGAAGAAATGAAGCCCCAGAGATCCTGCACCTCTTTTGAAGGTGACTTGGACTTCCTATTTCTACAAGCATGTACCAGACACCTTCTCAGCTTGTGTAGCTATTGTTCCTTTCTGAATTGTGTGTTTACCTAGATAAATTTAGGTATCTGGGAGCTGACAAAGTTCCCGATTGCTTTGTGGTTCCTGGAGTCAAAGCCTAATGTTGACAGTAGCAGTGATACTTTGTTATCGTAAAGCCCCATTTTCCTAAATCCTTGTTTTCCACAATTCACCTAACAAGTTTTCTATTCCTGGTAAAATCACAAAGACTTTAAATCACAGCTGCTGCTGTTCATAGGGCTTTAGAATGTGCTGTTAGCAATAGTGGTAAGGGCTGCAAGCGTGTGTGGTAGTTGGCGTGCGTATGCTTATGAAAACTGCCATTAGTCTCATCCTTCCTTCCTCAAGCTGAGCGGTTGCCCTTGCTGCCAGGAAGTCTTGACGAATCTTCACCCTTGGGGATGGTGGGAAGCTGGGTGGTGCTTGTATGAGCAGGAGCAGAGAACTGAGGAATCACTTGAGCCCGTGTCTTTCTCCCTCTCTAAGCATGGCTCTGTGGTTCGCTAAGTAGGTAGGTCTTCAAAAGCTGCTGCACTCCTTGCTCTGAAAAATGTCCTTGACAGAGGGCTGCGGAAAGGCTCACTCCTGAGCACTGCTACTTGTGTACTGGAGATCTGTAGCCTGCATTTCCATTCATTACTAAGCAGCACCTGCAGCTCTTTTAACTGTGTAGGCACACCTGAGCTATGCCTGCACCTCCTGAATGGTTAATACCAGAATTGATATTTCTATTTGTATACAAAGCTTTTCAATTTCATAAATTGTCATGAACTTCAGGGGAAGGGCTGCACATCTGTTTTGTGTTCCCTTTTTTTTTTTTGTTAAAAAGGAGTCAAGTGGGGAGTGAGCTGTCCTAGTTGCCACAGATGTTCTAAACCTCCTGTTTGTGTAAAGATCAAGGAACTGATTGATGGCATTTCACAGTGATTAATTTATAATCCTGTATTGTCTGTGCCTTTATCCTAGTCAGTTCTTGCTGACATCCTGAAAGACTTGTTTTCTTTTTTCCTTTTTCTGTTCAGATTAAAAAAAAGTAGGGGTTGAGGAAGAGAACAGAGCTTCTAACAGGTCAGGGAGATACGCTGGCAATGTTTAAGACAGGCAAAGAGAGAGGAGGGTTAAGGAACTAAAACAAAGCTTGCCCCAGAAACTGCAAGGGCACTCTTCAATCTTCTGTCTCTCAAACCTAGCTTTTTGTTTTCTGCAAGCAGTCTTGTAACTTAAGTGAAGAAGCAGATACTTCTAACTGATTAGAATTACAGCTGCTGGGTGAAAGTAGGAAAGAGCACCTGGACCCAAGTCTTGGAAGAATTGCTGTGGCTAACTTCAACCAGCACTCTCTTTCCCTGAGTTACATGCGTAACTAACTCATTACAAATAAGAAAAAGCATTCATATTATCAAAATCAGACGCTTTTCCATGGATTTTTCACACCCTGTTCAATAAGAACGATTTGCGTTATGAGGCTGTGTTGACACCGTGGCTGGTTTCTGGCTTTCAGTCATACGAGTGACAAAAGATATTGGCAACTTAAGTAAATGTCGTCTCCTGAGAAAGACAAACTGTAATAAACATTTCAGCTCCCAAACTTTTAAATAACAATTCCCATGGAAAATTTTACCAGAGGTGTGAGATCTTAATGTATCTTGGCATATTTAAAAGTTCTCTCACAAGTGCAGGTCTTGCTGTAGCAAATGGAGCCTGTACAAACATGGAGCCTCGTTTTTATTTGTGAACGAGTTCCAAGGATCTTAAGAAAATGAGCAAATCTTCAAGGTCTATGAGTTAAAAATGTCTTTTGGAGAAAGTTTCACTCCTAGGCCTCATGTTATATAGCTTTTAGTGCTCTTTGTTCCTGAAAAACATGAGCAATGGGTGTTTCACCATGACTATTTAAGATGTTGTATCCCCGTTACCCTAGCCAAAGCGATGTCTGTTCAGTATGAGCCAAAGTTCATGTTCACGCGCACAGGTGGAAGAACATGCATTGATTTAACTCTGGATATGTATCAGATTGCTGTATGGCTACAACTTCTGTCTGCAGCCTGCTATTTCTTCCTAAAAAGCTGACTAAACAGATTGCACCTCCAAGACTTAGAAGCTGTAGGTATAATCTTCAGCAGTTTAAACTACCCTAAATAATATTAGCAATTTCTCTCTTTGGTAGACAGTGTAATATTCTGTGTGGGTACGGGTATTTGCACTGGGAGTTGTATAATCCTAATAGGATTTTTCCTGAAGTCACTTATGCTTTTACTCTTCAGACTGTTCAGTTATTAGGATATTTTATCTTGATTGTTTAAGACTGAAAAAGGATTTAAAGGCTTTTGATCATATTTCATTCACATGGATGAAGAAATGGTTATCCCTGTCTTCAGTTTCTGAGAATTGCTGCAGTGTTTACCATGTAAACCCAGCCGTTTTTTATCACTTACTGGTGCTGTTTGTCCTTCAGCTAGGAAAAGACAGGTCTGTTAGGTTGGGTGGTAGGTATTGCCTTAAGCTTCTTCGGGGTCATAATGGTGCTGTTCTTCTCAGGCTTTTTGGTATTGCTTCCTAAGGAAGTGAAGCCTAGGCAGCTACTGCCTGGTCTGTAATACTTTTGCCTGCTGGCTGCGTTTGTCAAATTTTTCTGAGACTGAGAGGACTTGAATATAAAGATCCTACAGATTTTTGGGTGAAGGTTGGGCAGAACGAGTGACTGCAGAGCACGTGGCTCCTGGACCCACGCTGGGGTAGCAGTGTGGGAGGTAGATGGGCAGTGTATACATGAATTTCTGACTTCAGTTAGTAGAAAGCTAGGTCTT
Organism: Oxyura jamaicensis; assembly: GCF_011077185.1. Classification (NCBI taxonomy): domain Eukaryota; kingdom Metazoa; phylum Chordata; class Aves; order Anseriformes; family Anatidae; genus Oxyura; species Oxyura jamaicensis. The sequence continues at coordinate 19,780,391 of NC_048898.1, forward strand.
GGTCTTGGCTGAGTTTATTTCTCTAGAACGTATGAGGGCCAAGCACTCAGGCAAGTGTTCTTAATTTCCTGTACTCCTTTCTTATCTCAAGACTGGAAGTAACACCTGTAGCCTCTGGGAGAAAGCTCCTGGCCACTTTTTTTCACTCTTCACCAAGGTACTCCTTTATTAAAAAGTCATGTTCAATTTCCATTGTTGTATTGGAAACTCTTATTTAATGTGCTCTCAGGTAAGTGAAAGTCATTCCTGATCAGGTCGTGTAATCAAGTGCCTTGTTAGCTCCCCTCCCCTGGGGGAGTTGTGTTGATCTAAACAAACCTGAAGGCCAGTGGTAGGAATAGACACAATAAGTGACTGTCTGGAGCAGGATTAAATGAGAAAAGAGGCCAGAGATGCAGAGAGTAACAAAACCTCTGTATAGCCCTTCGGCATCTGCTGGAGCAGCAGAAAACCAGGCTTGCTGCTGCTGCTACCTCCATCACTGAGGTCTGATTTGATGTACTGAGGAAGGTGCTCCAGGAGAAGGGTGATGGTACTTCCCGCATCCTGCTGGTGCTGCAGGAGCAGCACACCAAGCTACTGATGCCAGCTCTGCTACTTTCTGCAGCAGGGCCAGGTCTCAGCCCCAGCAAGCTCAGTCCTCTCTGTGCTGCTGTAGTTGCCTGATGCAACCGATAATGTAGGATTTTGTCTGTCCTGCTGCTGTGCATTAATGAGGCTGTTTATATGCTGGATACCATAATCCTTTAAAAAGTAAACAGGCCATCGGCTACCAAAGGTATCTGGGCGATTTTGTAGCTGTGAAATGAGAAGCAGAGCAGATTGCAGAGCCCAAAGTATCTCTAGCTTGTTACGAGCTTTAGGAGTTTTGCAGGCTGCTTGCTGCTGTTCCTCATGTTTTGTAGGCAGCTGAGTGGTAGATTGAGGAGTATCTTTGTAAAACAGTCATCAGGCAAAACTGAAAGTCTCCTGCATGTTAACATCAGAAGTGTAACAGATCTAAAGTGCATTCTTGCATTTTTTTAATACTTCTGTGACTTAGCATGAAAGCAGTGACATTGGATATATGGTGAAATCGCTAACCATGTTAGGTGCCTAGTATATTTATTGACTGCAATTCACAGTAGTGTGTTGTAGTACTGCACAGTCTGGTAATCAACGGGCACTGTCTCTAGGACCTGAAGGGGAGACTCATGACTGAGGCTTAACCAGGCTGGTTGCAGCAGTAGGCACCGCGAGCTCATGGGACAGTCTTCAAATAACTGTCCTGTTTGAACTTAGCTCACTAATCTGAGGGCTCTGTCAAAGGCTTGGGATCTTTCTCACCTTTGTCTTGAAAATGTATGTTGTATGGAGCATGTTGTATGGAGACTTTAGTTGAGTGACTGTGTTGATGATAAAGCTGCTGACTTTTGCCTTAACTGGAAATGAGTCGTAATAAGAACAGTTTTAGGTGGTTTGCCTCATTAGGTTGTACTTGCGTGAGACATCTTGGTGAACTGGTTTCAGAATTTGCTGTCTTCAGGAAACTGATGGAACATCGCTTCCCTGCCTCTGGTACTTATTTGATCCTGTGAGCTGCTGTAGCTTATGGAGCAAGGGAGTGAAAAGCTCGGGTGGCTTTCTGTGGGATGAGTTGAACTGACTTGTAAAGTTTGGAGAGTCTGGGGATGAAGACAGGCAGAGAAGCGTGTAGGACATCACTGGTGCAAGGAGGAGAGGTGGGCTTCCCCTCAGTGGAGCTGAAACAGCTCTGCCGTCCCGTGGGTGGGGGAGAGGGCTCTGGTTCCCCTCACACTTTGTTCACGTTGCTGGCTCCCTGCCTGTGGCTTGTCAGGAGTAGCTGTTCTGGGCCACGCAGGAAACAGCAGGCCGTAAGCAGTCAGGTGGTCACTTCTCCACTTATTGCAGCCCAGTGATCCAGGATTTGGGGTTAGGCTCCATGAGCAAGTGATATTTGAATATTGTTGTAAAAAAAATTGATCATGGAGTCTGGTGTAGTGTCAAAAGAGCTGCTGAAGTGCCTGGTTAAATGGGAAGATGATACAGTGCCTTGGCACAGAGCTCTGTTTTGCTATTTCACTTGGAAAAGTAAACATGAGACTGTGTTGATTGCCTTCCTTTACTCCTTTTGTACATGAGCATCCTGAAATTTAATCGGTTACCTTGCACGTGTCTGCTTGTGTACGTATGTTTCTCACTACGTGAGCCCCTTGTCCGACATCAGGCCTGTGCAACAGCTTTTTGTTAGGAACGCCATTTAGGCTGTTAAAGTGCTGTTTGCCAGTAAGTGTTCTGGACAGGGTGTTCTGAAATGCTGCTAAACACTTCCAGCTCTTAAAGCTTCCCAAGTGTTTGTGTACCTGTAGTAAAGCTGTTCTGCCACCAGAATTTGTGAAGCTACTTTGGGACTGGTACCATTTTAGGAGGAGCTTGAGCAGTACGGCTGATCTGATTTAGTGTCTTCAGTGCAGTCCCTCAATAATTCCCTTAATCTTGGTGCCTCTCCAAGAGGTCAGGAACCTCTTTCTCTACCCCTCAGCCCTTTACAATTACCCCATGGCCATTCATTGGGTTTCAGGCTTACCTAATCTTAGCCGAGGCTTTAGTTTACCAGAAGTATCAATAGGAATGTCATCACTACATTTAAAACAACAACAAAATCCAACCAAACAAAAACACCACACAAACAAATTACAAGCTTGGTCTTGTTGGGAGATGCATATTTTCCTGTTTACCATTTCTGGTTTATTTTAATTTTTTGAGGGAAGAAGAGGGGAACCAAAAACTCGTTTGTATAGTACTGAAGACTTTTGTTTGAGCATTACAGATGCAAACACTGAAGTTGCTTTGGAGAAGGTAGCTTGGGAAACTTTTTGGATCATCTTGGTGTGAAAAAAAGGAGAGCTTTATGCTGCTGAAAGTTGCTGAAACTACCAATATCCTGAAATGAATCTATATGGAGACAACAGTGTGAAGAGAAGCTGGTTTCTTGCTTTTCCTTGTAGCAAAGTGGTAGAGGATGTGAACCATAAAATTGGTTGAGTCTCCTCTCCTCCAGTATAGGCGGAGAATGGCGACTTGTGCTTGGAACAGTTGTCTATATACACTGGACTGGAATAGTCTCATGCTGTTTTAAGTTGTTATATGTTCCACATTTTTAGTTTCAGTAAGTACTACATTTATTGGTGACTTGTTTTGTTCTAAATCTCCACATTAGGAATTCTGAGTCTTAAAACACTTGCATGTTGGCAGATTGCTGAATCTAACACAGAGTAAGGTTGAGAAGGGAGAGTAAAGGATTAATTGAAAAGTTTATTTGTAAGGTAGGCGGTGTTTGTTCTTTTTTTTTTTTATGCCCATGGGACTTTCCCAGACATAATAATGTGAGAAAACACTTCAGAGCATGTGAAAGTGAGCAGGTAGCAGCTGGATAGTGTTTTATATTTTAAACCTATCATAGCAGGAAAGCAGGATACCCTGCTGGGTGGGCTAGGACACTTGTTGTGGACTTCTTGAGGGCACTTTATCAATTCCTAGAAATTGTGTAGTGTATATAAATAGTGTAAAAATGTAGAAATAAAATCCTCTTTCACAAAGCCTGCAGACCAACAAGTAGCTAACCAAGAAGGTTTTATTTCATTTTAATGATTTATGCTTAGTTGAGTTGCATTTGTTTCTGTATGTAAATTATTGAAAAGGCTTGTTTAAAGCATAGAAGAGCTAGTTGTTTATAGCCAGGTGATGTTTTTATGCTGCTATGTCCAAGCTTTTCCAAATAAAACCTTAATAGACTGGATGAGGTTGAGTATGAAGAAACTGTTGTGTTCTTAACCAGCTCTTGTGTTTTACACATGGTAAAAAACATGCCAATGTGAACGTAGTAGTTCATTGTTCTCAATTATAGCCATGAAAGAACAGGGAGTTGTAGGCTTGCAGGGGTCTTCAGAACTTGTGCACACCATTCTGAAAGTATGGTTTTAAGTCAAAACTATTAATTTAATGCTATATGGGTAAAAAAAAAAGTAACAATTCCTGGGATATCTCTCTTCTAACTCCTCACTGATGCAGCTATCTGGATGAGCATTATTGGGTACATAAGTAGTTTCCTGGTCAGTTTCTTTCAGCTAATTCAGATTTCAAACAGACCTATTTTGTATATCTACAAAGCTTATTTAAAAATTAACACAGGAATGGAGCCAAAACAGACAGCGTACAGAAGCAGAACTGTTCTTTGTGGAGGTGCAAAATCAGTTTTAGCATAGTACATCAACAGTTTTTTTTATGAGTTTGACTTGTTACTTCATATTTCTTTTACTCATCTGGGGATTTTATTGCAGTTTCTGGATTTCTTAATGTATTGCAGAGTAAAGCAGCTTTCCAGGGTTTTTAACTGTGTTTTTTAATTATATTTTTTTTAAAAGGCAAACCAAAAGCAAAACAACAAAGCAAAACCCTGAACTGTTTGTAGTCAAACAGGGTGCTGCTTGTTTGCAGCATTAATTTCATGCTGGTTTACCTCTATTAAGACTTTGATTCTGAGAGGAAAAGTTACATTGGCAGGAGTGGGGAAGCTCTTGATGATTTGAGGTGATGCTCATTCTTTCCTGTTGGTGTTTGTCGTCTTTGGATTTAATATGAGACAGTTGTTGTATTCAGTGTACAACATTAGGTATTAGGGCACTCAATAAAAAGGAAAATTATGTTCAGCCCTCACTTCCTTTGGTTCATGTGGCTTTCAGATCTTGTTTTCTCAGTGCTTCCCTAGTTGGAGTACTGGTGATTTGATTCTCTAATATTTTATAAGTAGAAGAATGATGCTGCAACCTCTCCTTCAGTGGGGAGGAGGTGAAGGCCTGTTGGGGTACCTGTGTACTTTGGCTGCTTTGCATTCTTAAAATCTAGTTGAAATTGCATCACTAAACTGTCTGACTCAACAGCTGGTGTGATTTTTATGTGCAGTCACACTAGAAGTGCTTGAACAATGCAGAGTAAGTTACACACACCAGGGCTGCATTTCAGTTTCCTACCTTGCAACTTAGCTGCATTTTGCTCTTTTTTTTTTGTGGTTTGAACACAATTACCACCTCCTGCTTCTCTAACTGGTCAGAATACCTGAGCTACAGAGCAGCTTCCTTGCTTCTGTGGCATTCAAAGACTAACCCTGCTGTGGTTGGCACTTTCCACTGCTACGAAGTGCATGGGCGTAAAGGCTACCAGTTGTGGTTTTGTGGTGGGAGTGAAGTGGGGAGTCAGAACCTACATCTTGTTAGATATAAGCTAGAGGACTAAAGGCTTGTGAATGCTTTCTTAGGGTTACTGTTAGGAATGCTGGACTCAAATGAGAGTTGCAAAATGTAGTTAATTGCTTCCAATAGTATAGTACTATTGCTCATCAACACCAGAGCTGTTCTCTGTGATGGCTCTTCTGGCAGGCTCCTTTCAGACTCCAAGTTAAGATTGGAAACACCAGGATGTGTGTTCAGAGTGGGCAGGAAAGCAACTTCAGGTTTTGATGGGATGCACAAAGCTGTGAAATACTCGAAGCCTGTTATTAATGGCACACAGAGTTGTAGAGAGGGAAGATAAGCCTGTGTGATTTTGAAAGAACTGTAGCAAAATGACATTCGGTCTGCATTCAGACTTCACCAGCTTTAACTTAGCAAGAAAAATGACTTGAAAGAGAAAAGTATTGTGGAAGCAAGCAATTACATTATTAGAACATGACATGAATGCCACGTGTGGGAGCATCTCTGCGTTAGCATCCCGTTGGTACAGGAGCTCTGGCACAAAGTGCAGTGGGCACAGGCAGGAGCACTTGCAGCAGCATTATTTGGGAAGGAAGAACTTCCCTGTATTGCTGTCACTTTGGGTGTTTTAGCCGTGTGATTGTGAGAACCTGTGGGTTTTGTTTAGTGTAGTCCAAACAATGCTAAGCATAGATTTCTTGGTAGGTGATAGTAATGATTTTTTTTTTCTGTGGCTTTTCATGTTTCTGTTACTTTCCATGCTCTTCAGTGCACCTGCTGCAGTGTTTTTCAGAGGATTGCTTGAGAGTGTTTCTGTGCACTACATTGTGGTCCCATAAAACTAGAAGGGAGAAAAACTTGCGATGTTCACTGGGCTTTTGTAAACTAGAGCATGATGTAGTGAGCTAATTTAATGCCTCTCTCCCTTTCCAGCAAAGCATCGCTCAGTTCTAAAGTGTAGATTTATTTTCAAAGGGGGTTTGAAGTTTTCAAATGGATTTTGAGATTCATTACGAATTGCTAATTTCTGGTTGACTTTTTTTTCTGGGATCAGTGAAGCTCATGAATATTCTAAGCAGCAACAAATATATCAAATCTAGTACACTTCCTGCAATTCAGTGAATGCAATTTGTAAGCGTTCACAGATGCTGTTCATTAAACGGGGCTTTTGTAAGGCTTTACTGTTGTCAACAGCACATCAGATGTGATACTGTTAGCTGCCAAAACAATGTATTAAAAGTGTCCTTCCATCCTAAGTTAAGCAAAGCTTATTTGTAAACCTCTCATTAATTACTCTTGGATTAGAATTCCTATGGGAGGCTTATTCTGACAAATGATACAAAGCTTGATCAGCTTTTTTGCCTTCAGAAGAAGCAGACTTCAATGAAAGTCTGGCTCTAAATACAATTGTATCTTTTCACTTGTGCATTCATAAAAAGCGAAACAAGCCTTTGCTTAATTCAGTAAACCAATGAATGTATTTTTTTTTTTAAAAAAAAAAGCCCAAGATTTATTGTGGTGAGGACTGTTCTGTAAAGCTTGTCTTAATGTTATGGTTGTTTTTTCTTAAAATCAAGTCTCAAGAGCCACAAGCATGCCTTAACCTTTTGTATAGAAATATTAGTGACAACCTTCTGTATGTTTACACATTTTCATTTTAAATCTACTAGCTTCCTGGTTAATCAAAAACCAGCTTTGATACAGTGATAAATTGTCATCAGTGTTAAGGCTTACATCTTCCAGCTTCTACAAGAGCTAGGAGCAGTGAGGCTGAGCTGTTGGGTAATGCTGGCAGTATCCGATACTATGTGCAGGGACTGAACAGTATCACTGTTGCAGAAGCTGGGATGTGTGAGCTATTTCGTATTTCAAAAATAGTGCTTCAGGTTGTGTCGTCTTGCGCACTTGCATTTCAGACAAGCATCATCTCTAGTTAAGACCAAATTCAGCCACTGTAGTAGTTTGGATTTCAAGATAAGGCTGTAGCATGCTATTTAGTGTCTTGTTGGCCTACAGAATACTTTGGCTTGTTTTCCTGATGATCCTTTGAGCACTCGACCAGCTTTTTAGTAGCCCTGTGGAGCAGGATGTCCTCTAGAGCTTTTGTAGTGCTTTGCAGTGATAACGTAGGGCGTGTATTTGTGTTCAGACTGATCCTGTTTATTGTTTAGTCAGAAGTCAACTCTTGTCCTGCTGTGGGTTAACTTCTTAAATGAGGTTGAATTTAACTTGAACGTATTTAAGAGCCTCTTGGCTGAGTTTTTGAAAAATGGTAACTTTACATGCTTCTGAACAAATGAACAAAATATTGTGTGCTTAACAAACTGAGTTAAAACCACTGTTAGAGGCCTGAAACAGCAGGCAAGTATTTTAGAAAGCAGTGGGTAGAAGAAAACAAAAGATAAAGAGACATGCAGAATAAGCTAGATAAAGCATATCAAGAAGAATCTTGGAGGAGGACCTCAAACAGAGGAGGGGAAAAAATAAGGTTGCTCATATGAACTTTTGACTGATGGCTTTCTGTGAAGCAATGCAGTCATCTGCCTAAGTGTAATTGCTTTAGGGACTGGCAAAGGATATCTGTGAAACTGAAGCTTTGTGTGTGTTCCCTGTTTTTCTAGATCTTCAACTTTTGAAAATGTTTAACAAAGTTTGCGGAAAATGTTAGCGGAAAAAGTAGTTCTCCATTTCTTTTTTAAATCTGTATGTTGCACAGAGACTTCCAGCTGTTTTCTTTTCAATCTCTAAATAGCTTGGTAAACTCCAAACAAAAGTCAGAGCTGCTGAATGCTCTTAACTTAAACTTTAGAAAGTGTTCAGTATTACTTTTGCCCAGAGTACCTTGGAATTCCAAAGTAAAACTGAATGTTAAGTACAAATATATTAACATCAAAGCACCTGTAATGAAAGCTGCTTCACTTCAAATTAATTACTTTAAAGAGAAAACTAAGGTAGCATGTTGTGTTTGCTGAGCAGTAAATCTCTGCAATGGTGAAATCAGTTTAAGCTATAAGTGGGTACAAATGTGATGTGCTTACAATAAACAAAAAGAAAACCCTCTTCTTTTTCAGAAACTTTTTCACTAAAAGGACGAAGGAACTCAAACCTGCTGTCCAAAGTGCTCCTGGTTGGAAGTTGTTTGGAAAAGTCCCCCCCAGGGAAAACCTTCCGAAAGATTCCAAAATAATTCAGCAGGTGAGTAAACATCACAAGTCTAGACATAAAACTTGTAGGAGTTAACGCATAAGTATTGCAGTTATCTCCACATCACTACTATATGGCCATAGAGTCTTCTGGGAAGAAGACTCTTACAAGGCAGTCTCTAAAGGATAGAGCTACTGAGAAAAGAGTTTGAATTTTATGACTATCTATTATGTTCCTCCGTACATCTCGGTGCTAGTGAAATGTTGATATGTATTCAAAAACTGTTCAAGTTGTTTAGATCAAAACAGTAGCACTTCTATTAATTTTCCATAAAATGTTGCATCATTTAACATGTTAAATATTTTTTGTGGTAGAGTGATTGCAAAATATTCTAGTCTTCCTTTGAGGTTCAGTTCTGAGTTACTTGTGCCTGGTTTGTGCAACAAAACCATAGGTATGCTTGTATATTCAGTTTTTCTTCAGGCTAGGTATTGATTTAGTAAAATGTATCCTCTTAAAGCATTCTTGACTATTGCAGTGTTACAAAACTGATTTTTTTTGGATCTAATTCACTTTGCTGTAGTCCTTGTTTCTGACCTGTAAGACTTGCTACATTGGTAACTGGTGACAAACTGCATAGAACTCTGGAACATGTAATCTTTCATTTAAGTTTTTAAGCTTACTTGGGTATTTTTGTTTCAGAATAGTTGTAGCAGAGTAAGTTGAATTTATTTGGGATTTACTGGGGTGCTACAGAAAAGTGATTCAATTTTCTGACCCCTAATAACAAGTTGTACCGCTGTATCACTACTAAATATTCATTCCTGTGGTCTATGTCTTTGATTTGCTGAAATAATTATATATATTAAAAAGACCTCAGTCTTTAAAGATGAGTAATCAGTAATATTTCTAATATTAACGTACAATACGAAAGTTGAAAGATTTATTGGCCTAAGAAATATGAATGTCCCTTGTGCTGGTGAAAACAGTAACTTGAATCTCTTGAGCTGCTCTTGCTTCCTCCTCTCTTAAATTCCATGTGAGCTGATGTGTTTGGCAGGTGCAAATGGCTGTGAATGAAGCAGTGTTCAGCCATCTTCTAGAAAGTTTCATGGTGAAGAGGGCCTTTTGGGAGCAACTAAAGTGAAAAATGAGAGGTTCTTTTTGAAGGGCATAAATGTAATGGGAGTTGTCACACAATGAAATGTAGGAAAATAAGGAAATGATGAGATTGCAGCAAGTGCTGTTTACTCTGAATTAAAATGGATGCTTTTTCAACACTTTCAAATACTACTTACTGAGATGTTTTTCTATTTTGGGCGGGAGAGAGAGGGCATGTGTTCATAGTTTACTTGCAGATGCTGTTGGTCTTGTGCTATGAAAATACTGTGCAAAAAATCCAGATGTTTCATCTATCCTAATGGAGAATATGCACAATGCTTACCAGTCATCTGCTTCCCATTTTCTAGTAATGAAGATGTTTGTTCAACAGACACGTCATAATCAGCAGAAATATTTACTTTCTTATCCTGTTGTTTCTTAGTTACTGGTTTCCTTCTGAAGTATAGTATTTCCATTCTTTTTAACTTTTCTGAAGTGGCAGAAAATCTTAGAAGTGTATTGTCCTTAAACATGATTGAGTTGGTCCTCAAGATTAGTCATGTGGTTTGAGTTATAATGGTTGCCAGATTAGGATCAGTGTTGGATTTATATAATCTTGAGTCATGTGTCAATGTCTAATATTTTTAGCTTCTAATTTCAACAAACCATGCATGGTCATCACATAAAGCATCAAGGTCTAAAATTCCCCCTTACGAAAGGGGGGTGCAAATTGGTGTGTATTCTGCACAGAGTTAAGTCTACAATACCTGAGAACTTGATTCTTAAATTGAGAGGTGACTCCATGTCTTCATATTTCACTTATATCAAATGTCTTACATGTGTGTATAAAATCAACAATATAGCTTCTTGTGCATGCTGTTGAAGAAAAGCTTTTTTTTTCCTCAAAACCATTCAGATTTGCTGATCTGGCAGTGGGCTAAAATGAATATAAGCACGTTTCACTATTGAAGAGCAGTGGAAAATAGAATCTGCACTTTTGAATGGCTGATTGAGATCCCTAGATTAAATTCCTCACTATTAAGGAGATGCGACTGAAAGGAATATAGGTGAAGCAACCCCCCTTCAGTGCCTCTGTAGGCTCCTGTATTAACTTCCTAAATTGAAGTCACGGGTTCAAGTGTGAGCTAAACTAAAATAACAGACTTATTTTCCAAGTTTTTTTTTAAGAGATCTGTAGTCAGAACAGTGGCTGCTGACTGATTACCAGCCTGTGTAAAGTAAGTTTGTAATATAAGGCCATTCAAGTAGAATGGGTTTAAGCTTTAGGTAAGCTGTCTGGAAGGGATTTTATGATTGTTTATTTATAGCAAAAATTCTTGCAGTTCCTGCACAGCTATGGCATTCTCTGTGGTTGAACACAAAGCTCATTGACTTTACTGATGCTAGTGGCTGGCTTTGAGGGGGTGTGACTAAACCTTTGGTTAAGGAGAATGAGTAATGAGTCAGTATCCCTCAGATGCGAGGTGAGGTCCTAAGAAGGCCTTTTGCAGGAAAATTAAATCATGACAGGAAAATCTTAATTCATAAAAGGAGAGCCTTCTGGTTAAGGGTAATGCTTATATCAGAGCTTTCTGGCAATATCAAAGGATTTTCCTATTCATAAAACAAGAAACAAAAATGCATCCTTGTGTACCAAAAGGTGGTAGAGCCCACGTGCCATTATAAGACAAAGTTAACCTAAAATTCTTCGGTTTGTGTATGTTGTTTGTTGTTTTGGGTGTTTTTGTTTTTTTTAGAATGTGTATGCTGTCAGTACTTTAACATGCATGCTGCTTAGGCTTGTAAAAACACTTGGGAAGGGGAGAAGTAGTTTTCTATGTCCCAGATGCCTATCCATGCCTCTCTGAGTGAAGAGATAGAGAAGACAGGTAAAATAAATACTTTGTTATGGGTCAGTTCGATCTGGATATTTTAGCTTGGCTCACCCTACTTGAAATCTTTTGAATAAACTCAGCATTCGTTTGCGTTATTCTCCTGTATGGGTTAAGGTCTTTGGTCTACCTCCTCCAGCTCATCTAGCATCACTTCTTCCGTGAGTGGTGTGACAGTGCTTTGTCAGAGGGCAGATGGTCCTCTCTGGGAATCTACTGTGAGCCCCTTAAGCTATAGCTTGTGGTACTGCAGAAGTGCTATGTGATAGTAATTGTTTTGCTTTCAGGAAAGTTGAAAATTTCAGTAAGAAACTCTGATTAAGACTACATTTCTGTTTTTTTTTAAAAAAAATCAATATTGTGAGTATTTATTTAAATAAAGCTTAATGCATCAGAATTCTTTCAACCTTTGAAAATATTGAACTTTAAATATTTAAGTTTGAATATTTTGCTCAATGTGCTGCTGCTTGATAAGTAATGAGCCTTTTTAATGTTAGTCTTAAATTTCCATCGTTCCATCCTTGACTGGTAGGAGCCTCCTTTGTTATCTGTTTTGGTGAGGATGATAAAGGAAATAGATAGTAACATTGAAATGAGCATTTATGGCTCACGCTCACTGTCTATCAACTAGATATTGCTATGTATGCCTCTGCAAAGAAGTTGGGTAGTGATTCTAGTATCTTGAATAACTTCCCAGGAAATCTTGGAACTTAGTTTGGGATACCATTTCAGACATTTCTCAGACAATGGTGTGCTAGCCAGTTCTGCCTTCAGAGACTGCCTAATGAATATGACTGTAAATTTCTCTGCAAGTTTCATAGCATATGTAGAAGATGATAGATACCCTGCCTGCAGCAAGCTGCAGGGCTTGTCTGTTTCGGGAGATGGCAGAGTCCCTCGCAGCTGTGCTGCCATCAGCATGCTTTGGGCGAGATGCTCAAACTGGGTCAGAGGTTGAAAGTTCTTGGCAGCTGCATCTCCCAGCTCGCAGCTGCTGGCACGCCCGGCTCTCCTTGGATTTAGAGCTGCCCAGGCAGGATGTGATTGAGGCCAACTCTTTTTTTTTTTTTTTTTTTTTGCTGGACATCTCCCTCCTCTGGGCTTCCTTCCTTCGCTGTTTTTTAAAAAGGGAAAATAGCAGCTCCTTAGGATTGCAAATGCCAAATGCATGTGATGCTTTTAGGAAGTGTGCCTTTTTTCATGAACTGCAGCTAATAAAAGTGGCCATTATGAGAAGTATGTGGTCACTAATGATCAGCTGGGTAAATTCTTTTCAGTCTGTACAGAAATCTGCTTTAAATTACACTGCTGAAGTACTTTAATACAGCAACGTTTAAGGCAGAAAATGATTTGTGGGGTGGTGTGTACTGACTGAAGTGCAAGTTTTGCTTAAAAAGCAAACTCAATTTTCTGTTCTTATGGCTATAGAAAAGATGTTTGTATTCATGATCAAAATGATTCTGTATATCAGGTCATGTAGTTAAGCTCTTGTTTTTATTAAAGCACTCTCAAATATTTTTATTAATTCACATAAAGTTGTGTGATTTTGTTTCTCATATGTCCAAATTAAAGTAAACTCAAAACATGTTAATGTTTCTCTCTCAAGACACACAGAAGTGAAGTAAGTCACTTTATCAACAGTTTTAACAAAGTATTGCCGGTGACAGCCCAGCCTTAAATGAATGGCGGGGGGGGGGGGAAGAGGGGAGGATGTTCTATTCAAATCTGACACAACAGAGAAGCTTGCGGTGACTTGGATTTAATTGATTTTTCAGAAGTGAAGTATAATCATCTTTTCCAAAAGCTTTTCTACCTTGTATACAAGATGGAAGGCTTTAATTTTAGACAGTTGAATACTAACTCTGATTTAGATGACTGGGTCACTCATAACTTTACATCTGAAAATACTACTTTTAGGTTGCTTAGATATCTTAAAATAATTAAAAATACTGTACTTGAGAGCTAATAAACTGTCTTCACTTGCATATTTTTCCAATGTCATTATCTCCTGAAATCTAATGGTGAAATTGCACTCTGTCAGTAGAACTCCCTTGGTCTCCCAAGGACAAGAATCGTCTGAGGTTCCCCTCGGAGCAGCACAGGCATTTTTAAGCAGTCTTCATACAGCCCAGGCTTTCTGACTTGAAATAGTAACTCATCGCTCTAGTCTTTGTGGCTTCCATTTAAACTGCATTAAGCTCTTAATGCTTAAAAAGTGTATGTGACAACAGTGTATGTTTGTCAACAAATCTAAAAACTGAATATCTGAAAGAAGCAGGTAAATGCAGTGCTAGAAATTTTTCCATGAGAGTTTCTTAAGCAGATTCTTATCTAGATAGAGGTCATGCTGGCTCGTTTCCAGCACATACTGCTGGAAAGAAAGAGGTTAAGAACTCTCCCTGCTTAGCAGATACATAGGTGTAGAAATACATTAGTTACAAACTGCCTTGAAAACAGGACAGACAATAAAAGTGGTGTTAAGTCTTGCTAGAAACATGTAACACTTGAAACAGTTTGTCTGGTAGCAGTGAAAAGGCTGTGATGCCCTTTGCAGGCACAGGAGTGGTCAGCTTCTCAAGAAATGTCTGTCATCTTTCCAGAGTCATACATGTAGTCAGTGAAATGCTGTGCTACAGGTAAGACACTTGTGTTTAAAAGTTTCAAAGACCTTCCCCAGTATTTTAGGCTTGGGCAATGATTATGTTGATTATGTTGTCAATAAAATAGTAATGAAGCTGGTAGGACCTCAGTGAGACAAATGCCTTTCCTTGTTTGCATAAAGGACATCCAGCTCCTGCTAAAAGACCCAGCTTTTTTGACAAGGAAAGGTTGTCAGGGAGAACTTTTGGTTCTGTTTTTTTGACAGGATGTCTCACCCTCTACTGGGGCCTCCAATTTCTTTAGCAAAGGATGACACAAATTTAAAACAAAAACTTTTTTTTTTTCTCCTCCTAAGAATTGAGATTTTGCAAGGTAAGCAGATGTGCTGGTGAGCTTGAGGTACACTGATAGTAAAGTCATCATTCAGGCAGGCTATATCAAATTCCAAAATAATAGAAATTAGCAAAACGATCCTTTCAAGTGGTGAAGGTGGTGTCTTTCATGTACACTTTTGTTTCTTTCTTTTATAAAAGCTTTATTTTTCTGAAGCTGGTATGGCTTTTCAGTACTGAAAAGGAGACAATGTGGCAAGGGAGAGGAAATCCATTGAAATTTGTGGGGGTTTTGTGTGTGTTTTCTTTTTGTCTGGGATATGTAGGGTATAAGAACAGGACAGATGTTCAGAAATAACACTGAGATCATAATAAAGAACTTATTTCTTTCTGGTACTGTAATATAATGCTTACAAGGAACAGCTGTCTATTTTTAGGCACTCTTTTTAAGCTTGGGTTTTTCTATTAGAAAATTGAGTTTAGCCTAGAATGAATACCCGTAGCTGGGCATGCTTTTGCCAGATCACCCGAATCAAATATGCTATGGTTTCAAAATTGTTATTTAGAGTCCTATATCTGTCCTGTGTAATACAAGTGACTGTTTTACAGCCTTGCCCCTGTATTCTGGCTCTCATCAGCTCATCTGTGAGGCTGTAGCTCACTTTGGAGCTTTCAGTTTAGCAATACTAGCCATGATATGGCAGGGGGAAGGTGGGGGTGTAAAGGCCCAATGGTGCAGTTTAGTGAAATCTGCGCTCTCATGCTAAATAGAAAAACCCAAATGACTGATGTAGAAATCCTATAAAGCTAATGAGTTTATAGGTGAGGATCCAGTTGGGCATGAAATGCAGTCTAAGAAGTTGAAGGAAAGCGAAGTCTTCATGATTCATTTTTGGAGTGTCAGCCTAGATGATGTTTTGTGCTTTTCTTTCTCACAGTGCCCCTGCCAAGGGTAGCATTTAAACATCCATAATATTTATGGGTGGTATGGTCTAGGGAGGAACAGTATATCAAACAACATGTTTTGTCCTTCACTTGAGAAAAGTACTACGGAAAAAGATGTCACCTTGGGAAAAGGTGCTGATTGTAGAAAGTAAAGAACTTCACTTAAAATAGAAAAATACTCCAGTGGGAGTCTATACACGTCTTGGTCAAGTGTAAAGTCTTTGTATGCATTTTTGTGTACTTTGAGCCCTGTAGAAAGAGGAGGAACAGCTGCATCTGATTCTTCACATATAGATGTTTATACTCAGTTTGAATTTAAACTTTGGCTTGCATGTTGCTATATTATAATGGTCTTTTCCTTCATTTATTCACTAAGGCTTTGCTTCTGTTTTTCTCATTAGGATGACAGTTCTGGCAGTCTTGCGTCAATATCTGCTCTCAGTCTAATAAACACAGGGGTATGGAATTTAATGTTTTTTCTAGTCGTATTCAATGCCATGCATGGGACAATGTAGTACTCATTAAAAATAGAACAAACATCACATTTTCACAGTAGCATGAATATTTTATGGCACTAACCATCAACTCATTAGATACCATTAGTAAAAAAAAGTTTCACACGTGAATCTCACTAACAAAGTGATAGAATGTTATTGTTTATTAACATAGTGCATGTTCTTGAATAGCAGGAGGTAAATTGCTGTCAACTTTAGTACTACCTATGTTTGCTGTGCCTGTTTGTTTAATGGTAAAAGTTGTTAAAATGGCTTAATTTGTAATATTTTTGTAACACCTTATGTTAGCTTGGAAAACTGATATCCTAGAATCGTGTTTTTCCTATCTCTAAGTCACACAAGCTATTAACAGTGGCAGTTCAGAATCCTAGATGATTTTAATAATTCTTTCCAATATAAAACTGGAAATATAGAAAAGCTGCACTGGAAGTGCAGCTATTGAAACTCCTGTGTTATAGGCTGTTATGTCTTCCTTTTGCTGTTACTGGTATGCTTTTGAAATTGGTCCTATACCCTTTGTTAACTGGAATAGTACAAGTTCACTTTTTTCATTCTGTGTATCTGTTACTCTGGCTTTGTGAAACAGAGCAGTAATGTGACTGCTAGTGGATATGTGATGCCTGTGGTTCACGTTACAAGGTCCAGGCACTCTCATCACTTCTTCATTGGGCCCAGAAGCCCATGGCTTCATGTTTTTTTGTAAACAACAAGAGATGAAACTTGATGCAAACTGTGAAAAAATCAATTGAGGAAAAAAAGTAAAGATGGGAGACAGATGACATTACTTCAGAAGGCTGACCTAGAAATGCATTTGTGTATATCTGGTGGTTCTCTCCTACTGTGTGAAGATTAGCATTTCTTCCTGTTTCAGTATAGGTTCTTCCTATATAACCTGCAAGTTAGGAACGAATGCTCTGTCCTGATGGCATTTGGCTTTTTAAGTTCTAAAACAAAAGTCTAGTTTATGATTCTCAGAATCTTTCAGTGATGACTGTTCTTGCTGTTATCACCATTTTGGTTTTAAGCAACTTGTAGTCAGTTCTAGTGCACTAATTTTAACACTTAACTTGGGCGGGGGAGGGAGGGGGGGTGGGGTGTAGGAGTGAGTCCTTATTCATTAAGCAGGAGTTCTCCTTACGTAAATTTGGTATCAATTTTACTAGGATGATGCAGGGTACCCTCCTAAGAGACTATTTAAAAAGTAATGAAATTTGAGATCTTCATCCTAATCACAAAGGCAGCTCTATAAGCAAAAGTCTTGTTCTGACCTATATACCTGCTACCTGTCTGTAGGTTAACAGGCTTATCTGTATTTCTGTGGGAATTAATACTGGAAATACCAGTCTGTTCATATATCAAAGTGGTCTTATGTTGTCATGACTCTTTTTCCTCAGGAAAAAAAACATACTTTTAGCCTGTTTGCAGGTTTATGATTCTTAGCAG
This sequence comes from Oxyura jamaicensis, assembly GCF_011077185.1. Taxonomy (NCBI): domain Eukaryota; kingdom Metazoa; phylum Chordata; class Aves; order Anseriformes; family Anatidae; genus Oxyura; species Oxyura jamaicensis. The sequence goes on from NC_048898.1 coordinate 19,797,613, forward strand.
ATAAGAGGATGCAGTTCCAGCATTAATAAGGAGATAACAGTTCTTACTTTCTATTAAAGCTGAGATTTTTCATCTACTTTGAGATTGTGAAATGTTTAGTAACTTGTAATAAATGCCAGATACGCTGCAATAAAGAATTTTTAGGAACAAAATTTTCTAAAACATGATTATACTTCCAAACCTGACACTTCTGAAGTTATTTTTATTATGTAAAAAGGTCTTCAATTCTTGAATATTAGCTGTCAAGAGTTCTACCCTCTGGGATGTGTCCTGCATCTTAAGCCCCTGTCTTGTCAAATGCTTTAAATTGAATTTTTACCGTTTTATGGAAGAGTACTTGCTCACATGTTATGAAGTGTAAATCTGCACCAGCTCAAGCTGACGGTGCCAAGAACTTTAGATCCTGCATCAAGTGGCTATTGGAATCTTTAAGTCTAGTAACACAAAATGTGAGAGGCATATTCCAGAAAAAATGCGTATATTAGTTGCACAAGTTAATGAGTTCTATGCACGTCTGATGGCTCTTGAATCCAATCCTCATGTAGGTTTCATAGAGCATAGATTTCTAGAGCAAAAAAAGTCTTCTGATACTTTTAGAGTATATTTCTTCTTGGGGAATGTGCAGCCATGACAGTTTGAGCTTGAAGCTATTTCTTTGCTGGCTTGGACTCTTTCTAGTAATGCTTATAGTTTTCACAGTCTGAAAAACAAAACAAAAAAAACAACAAAAAAAAACTTTTTCTAAAGTGAAGTGTCCTTACTTCCAGAAGCACAGTCTGATAATGAGTTCTGCCTTTTGTGGAAATCCCTATGAAGATTTTCTTTTTTTTACCTCTCTGCTTTGGGAATGGCTTATCAGTTCTTAGCATGTATGACAGCCAGAGGCATTAGCACCATTCAAATGTGTTGTCTGTAATAAAGGTGAGAGTGGCTTCATTTCTAGTATCTGTCTTCCTGGTGCTTATTATTTAACTTGCATACAAATTAGATATGTAGGAATTAAAAAGCCCAAAATGTTGGTACCATCTGAGTTTCCTCACCTCTGACTGCTAAATTAACTTGATTTTTGTTGCTCTTTTTACAAAGTACTGGAAAGTGTAACTCAGAAATTCAACCAAGAGTTTGAGGCTGCCCTGCTACTGTCCTCCAGCAGTCTGGGCCTAGTTCTTCAGTATGCAGCCTGGGTGCTGACCAGGGGGTCTTGTCATTCCTAATCAAGAATATGCAAGGGTAGCCTGAGGTATAAATCATGCCAGGAGTACACACAGTGTCTTATGGTTTAGGTGGGACAAAAACACTTTAGGCTTTTAAATATGTATATTCATACAATATATTTTGGGTTTACTATTTTTTCTTGTGCTTCTGTAAATTATAGTTCTAACGCTTCTGCATGTCCAGTTCAAGATGCTTCTTTGAATGTGCCTAATCATATTGGTTGCGTATTGTTTTCAATTGAAAGCTGTCTTAGGAATTGCTCTTCAGGACTGGAATAGATGTGTCTTAGGAAATTTATATATCCTATTGTTCTTGGCCAGACACCTAGAAATGTTTAGAACAAAGATGTATTAAAGAAAAGCTGTCTAATAACTTTAATCATTTACAAATAATTCGTATTTTAGTGTGAATCTATGTATAAATGATGATAGCACACAGCTATCATCAAGATACACACTTGGGCTTTTCTTAGAAAAGTGACAGAACTTCTCTAGTTGAAATAGATAGGCTTGTGCCTCTCTTCCCAGGGCACTAAAAAGAAGTTATTTGCTGTGGGGCAGGACATGAGACAGAGGTTAATAGCTGGGTAGATGGCTGGAAGGCTAGCTAAAGACTTCGGGGATTGAGAATATTTCCAACTATTCTTGAGCTTTTGTTTTGTGGAGGTGTAATTGCCTTTTCTTATCTATTAAGCTATTGTTCTTCTGACTCCCACAGATTAGAAACTGAAAGGTGTCAGAAGCCTGGATAACTCCTGAGATCTGAATAGCATAGTGGCACATAATGCACTGTGAACATGTTAACAGGGTGGGCCTGGATAGCCCTTGGATGGGAAACCACTTGGGAATACTGGGTGCTGTATCCTCACTCTAGCAAGAGCGGAATCTTCACACTCAGAAACAGAGGTTGGAGACTCAGTACCTGGCTGGACAAGACCCCACACAACCCTGCTTTGGGCAGGGAGGCTGGACTAGACAATACCCAGAAGTATCCAGCCTCACTGATTGATTGGTACGGTAACTTCCTCTTGAGGCGAGATTAACGTGACTTTGAGATTTTTGGACCACTTCATGGATTATGCCTGATGTGGAAGAGCAGAAGTCCTGTCAGAGATTACTAAAACGGGTAGGATAAAGGAGGCTGTTGAACAGAAAATTTTAGTGACCTTAGTACTGGGCAAACAGTGTCTTGTCTAGAAATCTGAGGCTGTGTTGTCACTTGTAAGAACTATTTTCTCATTTAAATTCATGGATTCCAACTGTGCACTGAATATTTAAGCTAAATAATAGCTTTAAAATTGTCAGCTATGTTTCTATAATGCTGTCAATGAACACTGAATGTGCAAAGTCCTCTGTCTGACCCTGGGAGAACTAATGCATATGAGAAGCTCTGTTAGGTGTAAGGTTCATTTGTAAGCAGGTTGTAGAGAAGATTTATGACCTAACTAGTAACTGATCGATTTTTATTCCTGGTGACTTAACCAACCTAAGATTAACAAAAATATCTGAGACTGAATTTACTTAAACAGTTACTAAAGCGACAGATGTACAAGAACAAACTGTATTGAGGGGAAGGAGGGGAAAAAAAGCTTCTGCAAGCTCATTTGGCTGTGCTTAATCTTCAAAAGTTGTGTGACTTTTTTTTTGAAAATACATTACTAAAGTATCTTGAACTTGTTCTCTTGAAGGTGATTTTTCAGCTCTTAATACTCTGAATTCTAGCATGTGTAAGAATTGCAGAGAAACGAGTATCTAGCCTCTGTGCCTACCCTTTAGGAATAAGTTGAAAGTCCTCTCACAGATAACTTTATATTTGCTGAACTTTTAAGAATGTGTTCCTCAGTAACTTGGCAGTAAACTTTTATTTACAGAGCCTATAAAAGAGGCAATATGTGTAAGATTTAAGGCTTTCATCTGCCTCTGACAAGCCTTTTTCCTAAAGAGTGCATCATATTTCTGTTTTGATGAGTTGCTCTGTGGAAAACAGAATGGGATTCTTTCTTTTTCAGAATCATCTCTGTATTAAAGACTCTTAACTATTTCTAAGTAGATTGTATGTTTTAACTTATGAGAGTGAAATTATGTGAAACAGACTAATGATAAATATTGTTGTATTTGTATTGAGTAGGTAGTTTTGGTAACAAAGATTCAGTGGTCTTGCTAAAGACTACAGAAGTTTGAGGGGGTACCACATCCAAAGGGGGGCTAGAATTGAAAGAAATGGGAATGCACGCTTTCTTGGTTAGTGTTTTTTTTCTCAACTTCACAAATTACTTAAACGCGTTTGTTCAGTAATTTGTATGGGAAGATTATGCAGATTTCCTAACTATAACTGATCCTTGGATGCTTTGTAGTTATATTGAACAAGAATAGTTCAAATGTTAAATTGATGCGAGAAAGTGTTTTCTCACTCATTTTTGTTTGGCAGTTCTGGAAAACTGCATTGTCTTGCTGTAAATAAATTCAATCTTGTAATGCTAGCTCCTTGTGTTAAGTTATTTAATAACATTTACATATAACATTAAGTTATTTTACGAGTAATATGCTTACAAATTAGAAGGGAGTCTGAAAGTCAAAATTAAATTTTTATCAATAATGTTGTTTAGGAATACGAAGCACGGACAGGAAGAATGTGTAAGCCTCCACCCCCATCAGCAAGACGTAAAAACATTGAATTTGAACCACTTTCAACTACTGCATTGATTCTGGAGGATCGACCAGCGTAAGTATGATTCTTCTGTGGAAGTGATGGTGACTGAATTTGTTAGATATGTTTCTGATAAGCCAGATCTTACAATTCGTATACAAAAGTATCTGTATTATTCCATCCCAGATAATAAACTAACAAGTACCTCCAGAAGAACCTGCAAATATACAACAGTCTATATGAGAAATTATTTCTTACCATAATGGGACTACTGGTCAGTTATATGCTGTGTATCACAGCTGACTTTGACAGTGTTGTATGCACCCTTAATCAGGAAAATTACTGAAGACTTGTAGGGATTTCTTCCCTGTGTATACTCCCCCATTCTGGAAACTTCTTTCCTAGACCAGTAGGAAAGACTTCACAATTACAGCTGTCACTTTCGTGAACTTGGAGATAGCTTACCAGAGAAGTGTATTAACAAAACAAAGAAACAGTATTAGGTAAGTAACTGCAAAAGTGGAAAGAATTGCCTTTGAAACCCAAGAAATAAAAAATGAGCTTTCAGCATTTATGACAGGAAGGTACCATGTTAACTGATCTGTTGGTACCAAGGTAGAGTTCACTGAAACAGTTCTTTGCCTGTGTTCCTGTTATTTTTCCTTGGCTTCTTAAATTTACAGTTGAAGGCAACAAAACAGCACCTGTAGATGCAACAAAAACTTCATTAAGTACAAATAATAGTAATGAAAAATTAGTAATAAATTGGTCAGTATGTTCAGCTATTATGCTGTCTTTAGCAATTTGAAGGAAAGAGGACCTGCTGACAAGGAACAGAAGCTGTGAAGAAAGCAAATAGATCAAAGCTTTCAAATGGCACCTTGAGAAAACTTGTGGTGGCACTGTTAAGTGTTTGTTTTAATCCATTTCAATTAGGAAATGGAAAGTAGGATATATAGCATTGAAGAGTTTCCGTGGAGATTCTCTCAAGTGGTGTATAACCTCACTCAGTGCTAAGACAGAAATATCTTGAACAAAGGTGTGGATTACTGTAAGATTTTGTAAATGTTATTTACTTTAATGTTTGGGTGGAATAAGGCATACAGTATATCAATTTTACAAACTTACAGATGTTTTTAAGAATGACTTCTACTTGTTTCAAATTTGAGTGCTATCCCAAGAATGTAGCACATTGCCACAAGTGTCATTCTTGAAAATAAATTCTACTCTCAGTTCCATTGGAAGTCCTAAGAAAACAATCTGTTCTCCTTGTATAAAAGTAGGGGAACTTTTTTTGCATGTTAAAATAACAGAACTGTCTCTTGCTTATTTTGAACCAAAGCAGAACAGAGATTGGGTAAGAGATTGAGACCAAACAATGGGTTCTGTTTTGTTCTGGAATGATCCTGCATGGTCAGGAGGGAGTGTGTATTTGCATATTGGGGGGATCACTGTGCAGCAAAAAAAAAAAGGAAAAACAAATTTGAAGCTGGCTAACAGCCAGTTCTGTAGCAAGCATCCTTAACTTTAGGTCCAACATGAATGGGATCTATCTTTTCTTCCTTTGGTAAACCTGTCTTCTATTGTGAATTTTATGGGCCTAACTGTAATGAATAAAAAGCTTTACATATTATTGAAAATACATAATCACAGTTCTTGTGTGAACAAATGATGAATTGACATGTAGGTATATTTAATGACTAAAATATGCATGTACAAAAATGTATCAGAACAATTTCATAAAGAATATCAGTATTTCCCTTTTATCACTTCATGCAAGTTTCATTTGGACTTCATTTCAGATGTTCAACAAATAAAATAACTTCAGAGACTGGTGAGAGATGAGTAAGAAAAACTTTTCTGGCAGTGGTTTAATGTAAATTGAAAGGAAAAAAGATGGAGAATTGGAGATCTTGGCCATGTCACAGTGATATAAGATAGCATGCTATTTTCTTGTGTTCTGGTCATGCCCTGGGGTACGCTATAGGAAATGAACAGAAGCAGTGAAGATCTGGTAGTTGTGCATAAGTAGCAGTCTTCCACTGCAGTTACTGAAACACTGATAGTGTGACAACCCCAGAGCTCACCTTACAGAGAAGCCAAACTAAAACTTGTTTTGAAATGGTTCAGAATGTCACTGTGTGTATTGAATTCAGGAACAACTTATTTTCAGAAATCTTCCTGCCAAATCAGTGGAGGAGGCTTTACGCCACCGACAAGAATATGATGAAATGGTGGCAGAGGCAAAGAAACGAGGTATGTTAACTGCAAGTAACTGCTATAACTGTATTTAACTGTACAGCAAAAATAAGTTCTGGCTTGCATGCTGGTAAGTAGAGAACAACCTAATTTAATATTTAGGGTATTTTCTGGTACACATGTACACACAACTTAAAATCAAACAATTCTCAATTTGTTTCCTGTTCTAGCACGTTGAATGTAACTGGGTTTAGAAAGCAATGTAACTTTCCTTAATTTTTAAGCAGAAACTTGACTTTTTTTAAACTACTTGTGTAATGTGATCAGCTACTGCTTAAAGATTATTTTTTTCCAGGAATTTGATATCAGTTACAGTGTGAAGACAGATGAAAACCTTGTTTTACCAATCAGCTATGAGTGAACCTTTCTACTCCCACTAGATCTACTTTTTAAATTAAATGCATCTGTAGCGTTTGGTGCTGTGTCAATCAGTGAATAGTTTGAAAGGACTTCTGTATTCTCATGACTAGTATTCAGGCAATAAGCTATTTTAAGAGTTCATGCTGCATGTTTTACTTGGGCTGTTGTAAATCGGATATAAGCTTCTGAACTCATTGAGCCACTGTATAGATCTGTAGCAGCTTACTCTGAAAGATGTTACAAGAAATCCAAGCCATATGACAACATATGCATGCTACAGGAGTGAAATCTTGTAACGTGATCTGCTGGCCATGTTCTCCAACTGCACTTTTGAAAGACCAACGTGTGTAATGTTTTAGTATGTGTGCCCTAGTATTCATTAAATTAACCACTGCTACACACAAAGCTAAAAAAAAAAAAAAAAACAACACAACATACACCTTAAAGAAGTTGTTCAGCCCTATCAGTTTACTAGGGATGGCAAGTTTACTTTTTGATGTATTTGATGCACACAGAAATAGAAAACATCTTGCAATTTCAGAATGATTTTTCATTGATGGCAAATCTTTTTTAGCTATTTTAATAAAGAGTCACCTACAGACAATCTATTTCTAACAAAATACTCCTGCTTTACTTCTTTGTAATTGTTCTGAAGAGTGGTGTGAGTCAGCTAATCCTTACTGAATAGATCTACTCAGTGGACGTTACCTTCATATTTGGTAGTTGAAGCAAAACACAACCTGGGCACATCGGACATAGAAATATCTTAGAGTTCAACATCTGTTGTAGCTGTATTGATTTTTGTAATTGTAATTTTTCAGAGTGGAACATGTGATAACCGTTATGTTTTTATCTCACTTATTTTTATAATGCCTAGCTTTTCTATAGAATTACTTTGATATTTACCTACAGTTTTCAGAAACAGTGCTGGCTACTTCATGTGCAAATGTAGTTTACCCTTGATCTTTTAGATTCAATCAAAATAATTGGATAAGTTGAATGATTTATCTAACAATTTATGTATACTAACAGATTTTTTGATGTGTTTTGCTTAACAGAAATTAAAGAAGCACATAAAAGGAAAAAAATAATGAGAGAGCGTTTTAAGCAAGAAGACAATATTGCTAGTGCTATGGTGATTTGGGTCAATGAAATACTACCTAACTGGGAAGGCATGTAAGTGAAGTTTTGTTTTGTAAATGAAGCAAGTGTAGCTTGTTTCTCCTCTGGAACCAGAGGAACCGTACTTAGAAGTTCTTTTTAGTAAGAGGTCATTACAGAGCAACATGAAATGTGCTTTCTGGGAGCTTTAAGTTTTTGTTCTTTTAATGGGGATTTAACATAAGCAGAGATCCCTGAATTTTAATTTGGGAAATAGTATGTTATTTTGCTTGTACGTTGCCCAGTAATTTCATAAAAACAAGATATGTAATATATGCTTGCTTTTCCCTCTCCCCTCCTGCATCCCTATTCTAGGCGTGCTACCCGAAGAGTTCGAGAGCTGTGGTGGCAGGGATTACCACCAAGTGTACGTGGGAAGGTTTGGAGTCTAGCTGTGGGAAACGAGTTAAATATCACTCCTGGTATGCCTTAACAGATTATACGTATTAGTGGAAAATTCTCTTGGTTGAAACTTAATGTATTTGCTTAGAAGCAGGTGATTCTCTATATTTTTAATTAGACAGTCATAGCCTGGTAACTTAGAAAAATAAAGTTTAAAATCTGCTTATAAAACATAAGTCTTGTAAGAGTTTAGGTGCAGATGCCCACCACAATTTAATGTTGATGTTGGAATTTGAGAATTTGTAATTGCACTTTCGGGGGAGGGATTGGAAAGGGAAACTGCTTTATTTCATAACCAATGAAATCCCAGTTTGAACTGGAATTGTTCTAACATTCATGAGGTAAAAATCTGGATGATTTTAAGGCATGATTTTCTTCCTGTAATTGGAATGTTTGCCACAGAAGCCATAATACAGTGCACACTATAAAACTGTATGCAAGTAGTTAGTAGTAACCAAGCAAAAGCAAAAACCCTCCTCTTTCCCTTCATGGTAAGATGAAACTAAGCAAGAAAAACAAAGCCAAAAATACCTAGCATGCTTTTGTCTTTCAGGGGTGCTTTTCTTCTCTTAAGTCTGTTTTGTTTTGTTGCAGAACTCTATGAAATTTTCTTATCTAGAGCTAAGGAACGATGGAAAAGCTTCAGTGAGACAAGTTCTGAGAATGACGTAGAAGGTGAGATCTTCTGAATCCTAGACAGCTTCCTATTTATTTTTACAAACATGTTAAATCTCATGAGTTTAGCTGCAATTGCAGCACCAGGAATACTTGTTAAAAGTCTGTTAAAAGGTTATTCATTACTTATATGTCTGTCTTATAACAAGTCAGTGAGGACCTTAACAGTATTTTCTGCATCAATAAAGATACATTAAAGTATTGTACATGCTAGTTCACTTTAAAATGAATGTTTCTCTGAAGTCCTGAAGTTCTAAAACTATACTTAGGAAAATTTTAGATGAAACAAAACTAAATTGCAGCATGTGTTGTTGCTTAGCTCTGCTTAGGTTATTATGTTGGTTTTCCTCCCACAATTGGGGAAAGGGGAGGAAAAAAAAAACCTGTCCATTTTCACTGTGGAACTAAAAGGTGATGAATGTATAATTTATTACAGTTTTTGGGTCCCATGTGGGCTGCCCAGATGGTCTTTCCTCCCATATCTATTAAATGGGCCTTTTAGCACACTTGTATATACAATGGAGTTTTATCAGTGGCATATTACTATTTCCTGTAGGTATTTTTTCTGTTAAAAATAGCATCACCAATGGGTTTTTAATGATGAATACATCAGTGTCACATGTACTAACTTCTCATGTTTACAGCTTTTTGTAATGCTGTCTTATGTGACATTGTCAGTGCTAGCTCCTATGAAATGTGTATATATTTTTTGAGATGTTCTCTATTTTGGGGGAGAAAATGCCACTGATATGCAGTATTTTCTTTTATTTGTACTTGCCATAGCCAGTCCTGAACTTCTGGCTACTTTGACAGTAAATTTTTGGATCTTCCTTAGATTACCTCTGTGATTCATCTGAAACTTGTCTGAGAAGAGTGGTTTATAAAATAAGTAAATTGTGTGTATATGACTTCAAATATGCTTGTCCTTGAAAATGACCTATGACCTAAAGGACCTATGATGGTCCTAATGATGCAAAAAATGAGTCTAATGAGATCTGTGAGCGCTCAGGAGTAACGTAACTTCTGCAGCTCATAACTGGTCAGTTTGGGAAACAAGTGAAATCTTACTGTGCATTTTGGTTACTTCTAATAAAAGTGGGACATGAGAAAAACACTTTGAAAGTAAAATGCTTGACTTTGTAGGTGAAGTACTTCTGGCTTCTTGACATAATGAGACAATTCATTTTTATTACTAATATACAGAGTATATTTCAATGCTATTGGTTGAAATGAGCCAGTTAGGAGTGAAAAATCTGAGAACTGAGGTGTTAACTGGATCATGTTTAGATTGAGAATGATGTTCTCACTCCATGTTCTTGCCCAGACTCAGGAACTGAGGCCATGGTAGAAGATAAGGAAGAAAACGTTATTTTGAGAACTGAGCTGGGCTGAGTCAAATTCTAGTGAAATATAGTGGGAGTCTGGGCCTGCTTAGTGTTTTAGAAGTAGAGAAGAACCTGTTGGTTTTAAGTCTGAATGGTGTCAAGCTGTATGACTTGAAAAAGAATGAGTGGATAGAGATAGGAATTACAGATTGTTTCCCTCACTTCTTGGACCTGATGGCATATACCAGGTATCAATGGAGGCTATTTAATGTAGCTCTTGAGAAGAGAGCTAACTTAGCACTGTAGAAGTAGTTCCAAGAATAAAGCTAAGTAACTTTTTTCCTCAGACCCTGAAAATCTTCATATACTATGGTAGTTTTATTCTGAAGTCTGTAGTATTGCCTGTCAATTTTAATGCCTGTTGATTTTGTTTGCAGATGCAGGTGCATCTGTTGCTGATCGTGAGGCCAGCCTAGAGCTAATTAAGTTGGATATATCACGCACATTTCCATCCCTGTATATTTTCCAGAAGGTGAGAGTTCTGTAACTTTAATTATAACAATTTTGAACTTCTGCATAGTTAAATAAAAAAAAGTAACCTGGCTGGCTAAGTATGGAAAATTTTTCAGAAGCTGTTTGTGTAAAACAAAAGTGAAATTACTTGTTTTTTTTCCACATACAACAGCAAATAGTCATGTCTTTTTAAATTAGATTAAAGTAGGATGCTTACTACATTCAAGTGGTTTTGGAAATCCTTGTAAATGAAGGACTATAACGCTTTATAACGCTTTTTCTCCTGGAAAAAATGCATGCGGTTCCTATTACTGCTTACGAAATTACTTACATGCCAATATGCAAATATTCTCACATCTAAAGAAATCCTGATGTACACACTTTCAGGCTTTGATTTTTATACAGATATATACATACATGTATATAAAATAACTTGCATTATTGTATTATGGTAACTTGCATTACTAAGAATTAAAACCAACTGTTTGTTGGCAATTGGCTTTTCCTTTTGAGACACTGGATGTGTACCAGGTATCTTTGCTTTCTGTTATATACTGTTTTCCAGTAAATTACTTCATACTGAATTGTTGGTCTGTTGCTTTTCCCTTAACCTCTTGAAAGAATACAAGGTAATGATTAGAGGAAAAAACTGGTGTTATTCTACATGTGAACAAAGCAATAATTTCATGGTTCACTTTTATCCTAATATAATGGTTCGTGACCTACCAATTTGTTTATAATGTGGTTTTTGAAAATTTTTTTCCCCTCTTTCTTCACCTTGTATTAGGGTGGTCCCTATCATGATCTCCTGCATAGTGTTCTAGGAGCATATACATGTTACAGACCAGATGTGGGATATGTAAGTATTGTAAAATATTTATAGCATATCACATCTGCTTAAAAGGTCATATGTTTATATATTAGATAAGTAGATTCTCTAACCTCCATGCTACTAGATTTTCAAAGAAAAAAATTAAACCTTGGCACTTACTCATTTCATAGTAGTTACAATGATGGTGATTCTTAGAGTTATTAAACAGTTGAAAATGTATTGGATGTTATGGACAAGTTATTATTTGGCTTGCACGGGAAATTTTTAAAACTGATTTTGTTTGCTAGGCATTCTAGCTCTGACAAACCAAGAGTATCTACAGGAAAAAAAACTGCCAGCACACTTCCAGCAAATGCTCAGCCTTTTTTTAATCCTAGTGTTACTCCAACTGTTGCCATTTCTGTAGTGATGCTCTATGATTCTAAGTCACATCTTAAAATCCAGAAACTCCTTATTAGTTTTGCTATCCAAAGTAAATTGCTCCATCAGAGTTTACTGAGGATAGGATTCTTTGCAACTAAAACTTACTGTGTGCTTAAAAGTGGTGTTAACGCAGTTAAAATAACAGATGCTTTTTTTCTCCTCTTGGAGGATTCCTAGGAACACTTCTCATAAACTGTAACTGCTTTTTAGCTAAAGAACTTGAGAGAGTCTGATCCATGCAATGACACATTATTTAGCACAGGGTGTGTTTTCTTCCATGTCAGACATGCTTAGGACATCAATATCTAGTTGGCTTTTCATGTTTAAATGATTTTAGCTCTGAGTTTGTCATCCGTGACATCATTTTTGGAGATCATACTCTTTAAATGAGATTACGAACTCTGCAGACTCTTGTTCCCAGGGTGGAGTTTTAAAATGCAATTAAGTAATTTTTCATCTTCTTTCTCCTAGGAAAATATAATATACAACAATCACAGCTAGCCTGGATGTTTCTGATCATACTTCTTTTTTAGTGTTAATATGATAGTAAGTTTAATGTAGTCTTATTTCTGTACCCGTCTATATCACAAAAAATAGAAAGCTGCTAGCTGTTTTTTATGTATATCAATGCTTTCTTCCCTAGTTGCTTACAATATTAAGTGCCTTTTTCAAAATAAGGAGCAGGCAGCATAAATGCCTAGAAACAGCAGAACGATCATAACTGCAGCAGAAATTGGTAGAGTTATTTTTAGTATAATGAATATTCAGATCATCACTTAACAACTACAAGAATAATCTTTACTTACTGCAGACTGAAATGTTTTTGAGAGAAAGTAATCAGAAAAATGTAAAAACTTGTAGCCAACCACTTAAAAGTAGTTTTATGTTTGTGAACAAATACTGTTTGGTCACTGGGGTGATATGTATTGACTGTTCTGAAACAGAATTTTGTCTCAATTCCAACATATCTGCCTGGGTCTAAACTGTCCCATATGCGAGGTTTTTCCTTGTTTGCTTTTCCCATAGCATAACAATAAACTTAAAGCCAAGTTATCTCTTATGTGTCCAGCCTGTGTGGTTTTAATTTTCTTGCATTCCAAGTCCCAAGGACTTGTAATCATGCGACCACCCAGAATTTCCATCAAGCACCTGAAGCCTGCTTCTGAAGGAACATATTGAATTTTCTTGTTGAAATCTAACCGATTGCATGTATAAAGATTATTTATCCATGCCGTTTCTGCTCATTTGGAAGTGTTACGTTATGGTGTTTGATATATCACAGAATGTAAAGTACTTGCATTTCCAAAGATGGACTGAGCTTACTCACTTATATTTGCCTGATGCTTTTCCCACTTGAAGGTACAAGGGATGTCCTTCATTGCTGCTGTGCTCATTCTCAATCTGGAAGAGGCAGATGCTTTCATTGCCTTTGCTAACCTTCTAAACAAGCCATGCCAGTTGGCCTTCTTCCGTGTGGACCACAGCATGGTATGCACATCATTTTCTGGTTTTGAACCTCAGAATTCTTTTCATTTGAAGCATATTTGACTTATTGACTTCCTGTTGTCCAGTTGAATAATGGAGAACTTTAACCTACAGTTACAAAACCAAGAATACCAGATACTAATCTGTAGAGCACATAATCCTATTTTGATTTTTCCTCTAGAACTGCTTAATTGTTGTACTTATCCTAAGAAGTCATGTTGTGCTGTGTTGAGATCCTCAAGGTGGGATTTGTGTTAGTTTGTCTCGGCTTTCTTGTGATGACTGCTTATGTAGTGCTTTACTATCTCTACAGATGCTGAAATACTTTGCAGCCTTTGAAGTATTCTTTGAAGAAAATCTTCCCAAATTGTTTCTTCATTTCAAATCATACAGTCTTACTCCAGACATATATTTGATAGACTGGTAAGTTCAGAGAACACAGCAAACTGAATCTTAGAACTGTGGGAACACTTTCAGTTTTGCTATAGCTTTTTTCAGCAATACACCGTAAGAAAAGCATTTGTTAGATGTTTGTGTACCTCAGCTTTCTAGGTCTCCTGAAATCCAGATGAACTGTTTTGTGCAGCTGCAGTTCCTCTGGCAGGATTCAAACTTTATAGACGGGGATTAGGAGTGACCATCTATTCAGACAGAAAATGTGACACACAAGAATCTTGTGGGCTTTTATTGTTGTTGCAGGTAAGTCAGCTATGCATAACATAAGTAGAGGAGAGGAGGCTACGACGTCATAGCTGTCTATGACTGATTGTAAGTGACTTGATGAAACGAGCATAAACTGCTGAAGAAAGTTAAAAGCATAGGAATACAGACTTCAAAGCAGAGGATGGATGAAATATAGGACCTGGTACAGGAAAGGATAAACTTGGAAACACAGTGAACATTTTTAAGTAATGAATGCCCTAAAGCACAGAGTACTGAACTATGGTATGTGCCTGTAATACAAGCCAATAATGCAGGCATCATTCAAGTGTGTGTAGTGCTGCCAGATACTGAGTGTCTCTTCCTAAGTGTGTGTGCGTAAGTATCCGGTTCATGTAGGATTATTATGTGTTAGAATTTCTAATAGTGTTAATTGAATTGGATAGAATTAAATACAGAAATGGCATGTTGTCCAAGTACTTGGGAATGAAGAACTTCTGCTATAAGATGTAGCTTATCAGTAAGCAGTAAGTCTCAGCAGGAGCAGGTTATACAATAACTGCAGTGAGGCAGGAGTGTGCTGCAGCACAGTTCAGATAGAAATGTATATATCGTCTGGAAATAGTGCTGCTCTGCAAAATCCTAGAGTACTCTGCCTCTGATTATCTGTGAGAAATAAAGGTTCTTATTCCTGCCCATTATTCTGAAGATGGCCTTGAGGCAGTGAGAGTTTCCCCTTATGAAGGGAGAGTAGAAGAGGTTGTGGTAGGTGGTGGTGGTGTTCTGTGGTTCTTGAACCGTTTCCCCCAGAAATTGAAGGCAAAACAGAATATGTACTTTGGATCACAGGAACCACTACAAATTTATAAGAGGGATTTTACAATATGGTGCATACAGCAGACTGGATGCTCAGGCCAAGTATAATGAATACATTCTTAAAATAAACTTAATAAAAAAAAACACAATTGGACTTTGATACAAAAAATAGTGACTGTCTTTACATTTTAGTGAGTTTTAACATGAATATAAATTCAAAATATATCCCAAATATAGTTGCTGAATTACTGTAAGTGGGATATAATTTTCTACTGAGGTGATTTTTAGCTTTAGTGTTAAAAAAAAAAAAAGAACAAAGCTGTTAATCTGTATGATTTAAATAATGGGAAGGTTCAAGGTCCGCACTTAAATCTTTGTCTTAAATTCTTACTTGTATGTGACACAACATTTGAGTGTAAGGATGTTTGTAACTTGATGTTGTAAGCTAGAGGTTTCTAAAGGATGTGGCTTTGTACTGGAGAATTCCCTGTAGCATGAGAAGAGGTGGGTTTTAGTATAAGAATTCTGACATGAAACACTGGAGACTTGGGTATCTTTGAAATGTGGACAAATAAGAACACGTGAAGTAACTTGTCATTTGGTTGTTCTTTATTAATATAACTGAGATTTAAAGGAGGTTGCATTATCATGTTTCTGAAACAGGTTAAATTTATAACTGTGCCTTTTTTCTCAATTGTAGGATTTTTACACTCTACAGCAAGTCATTACCACTTGATCTGGCCTGTCGTGTCTGGGATGTTTTCTGTAGAGATGGGGAAGAATTTCTGTTTAGGACAGGGTTAGGAATCCTTCGGTTATATGAAGATATTCTCCTACAGATGGACTTTATTCATATAGCACAGTTTCTAACGAAACTTCCAGAAGATATTACATCAGAAAAGCTTTTTAGTTGTATTGCAGCTATTCAGATGCAGAATAGTAACAAAAAATGGGCACAGGTGAGTTTCTTGAATAAACATCAACACTCATGGGCTCATGTCAGCCCATGAGTACATGGGGCACTTCTGAGTGATGCTGCATGTCTGACTTCAGAGCAGCGGATAATGCTGTTCAACTTTTAATACAAAACAGTATGCCAGATGAATGTTTAAACCAAATTCTATCTGAAACTGACCCAGATGCAGTCTTAAAGTGAACTGTAATAAGACCCATTTGAAAAAAAATAAATCTCTTCCATACAGCTCTTGTTAAGACCGTTGAAATAATCTCCCCAATTCCATCCACTGTACTGGAATTCTTCCTAGTTTTGGTGGAAAATACCTGTATTACAAATGACTGGAACTGCTGCTGACAAAACCCACACTAAAGTAGAAGAGCAAAGTAGTCAGGAATTGGCTTGTGTTCTTGGCTCAACTCCGGATGTAAAGAGTTGTGAGGAATAGCTAGGAAGTAAAGAACTTGAGAATGCTGTACCTCACTGTATCTTCCCATATCCGTGAGATCATTTTTTCCTGATCACTTTTATTACGGTTTCCTAAGATGGAGGAAAACTTTTGGATTTGTTAAGGATTAGAGGTAATTGACTTTTATTTCCTAGTATCTCATTTTAGAAATGAGTTTCCATGCTAATACTGTGGTGGTTAAAATTGATCTTTTTTTGTAAGACGAGTTTTTTTACATTCATTAAATAACTTGCATTTCCAGGTGTTTGCCTCACTGATGAAGGACAACAAAGAAGGGGACAAGAACCATAGCCCAGCACTGAAAAGCTAATCATTGTAATGTTGAGGTCAACCAAAAATATGGAAAACCACTTGCTGACAGAGGAGTTTTCACATCATTTCTGTGTGGAAAACCACTGTAGAAAAGTGTGAAAATCGAGAGGAAAAATGATACAGTTCTCAGTGGAGTAATGAACTGATGAAATCTTCACCCTTTTGCCAGTATTAGCTTATTTCATGGGAAGATTTGTTTTCATGCAGAATACTAAAACATACGAAACTGAGAAGTGAGGGAGTTCATATTTAATACTTTAAAAGAATCAGCTCAATGCAATAAACACTTGTAATAACTTCTGTTGGTACTTAAAAACAAAAAATTTTGAGGCATAACTTTTTTTACAAATACCACAAAGGCACTTTGTCAGGGGGGAGATGAGGGAAATGCTAAATCTTAAGGCCCCAAAACTGCTATCCAAACCAAATGCTTTGGTACAAATAATACCTCCAAAATTAACCATTTAAAAGTATTGAGGACCAAATAAGGTTGTTTGGTATATTCATGTGCAAGATGGTTAAAATTTGGGAAGGGGTATTGTCTTACTTGTTTTTTTTAAGTTGCAGCTTCATTCTTCATTCCGGGCAAATGTAATTAACTCAGGAACTGTGGAAGTATTGTGCCCAAACCTGTTAGAGCAAAAATTGTGATTTTTAAACAGTGGTAAGATCAGGGCTACTATTTTCAGAGTGTACAGCTTTCAAAATCAGTAGTGTTAAGCATTTGTTTTGGTGTATTGGTTGTGCAGCTTCTTAAAAATTGAGTGGGTATTCTGTGAAAGGGTTTTGCCACCAGAAGTTTTATTTCGTTGAGGCATTTCCAACTAAGGTATACCTAATGGTAAACACTAGAAACTGACAAAGCTATTTGCGGACTTTGTATTGTCAAAGGAGCATCCACTTTTAACACTTCAGAATAATGCAGACAATAGTTTTTGAAACTCTTGTTAGTGTGCAATACTGAAATCCCAAAAACATATGGTTTAGTGATAATTAGTTCTTTAACATCTTTTAGCTGTGAAAAAAATCATACTGTATGTGTCACAGGACCTGTTTTCAACACTTCCTTTTCTCAAAGTTACTGTACAACAACTTTGGATTGTAGGGGTTGGAAATCTAAAATGGATAGCACTGCAGGTGAGGAGCACTTGCACTCTTTTGGTCCATTTTTGCTAATATTTAATGTAAATAAAGTCCTTACATGTGGGTTTTGTAACTGGTCCCTATGTGGAAATCAAGTTGAAGTTACCATTATTATGTATTTTTTAAGAGCAGGAAGCTTTTGGTTGTCTGGTGTTCAGAAGCAGAGTCTACATAATTGGGGTAAAGATTTAGTGTGGTGTAACTTATGTTGCTATCTGGTTTAAAAACTACATCTATACTATTCATAACATTACACTTTGCAATTTAAATGTCAGATTTTTTCTTAACTTATGTATTCACTACTTCAATTGGATCCAATTTGTCTTATATTTTTGTGTTATCTTGTACAGTTTTCTTACTTTTCAAGTATAAATCTGTATATAACTGTAAATAGAAGGATCAAGCCTTCCTTCAAGACCACTAGTAACACTTCCTGTGTAAATAAAACTTACACTAGAGCTGCGCCGTGGTTCTTTCCTACCACTTCTATTACTATTATTGTTATTATCATGTTCTCATTTTCATGCCCCGTTTACTCATGAGGAATGGCGGCGCAGCTACGCCGGCTGCCCTGCCTCTCCTCAGGGGGCCGGGAGGAGCCGGGGGCGGGGAGGAGCTGGGGGCCGGGAGGAGGCCCCGCCTCCGCCCGAAGCTTCCGTTGCGGGTACCGCACGCGCCGGGGCGCCGCCATGAAGCCGGTAGGAGGCCGCGGGCCTGTGGGGCGGGATGGTGGAGCGGGGCGGGGGCCGCTCTCCCCGGGTACCCCGGGGCGCTGTGGGCCTGTGGAGGAGCGGGGCGGGCAGCCCCGAACCGCCAGGAGCATCACGGAGCGGGGCTGCCCGGGCTGAGGCGCGGAGGGAGGAAGGGAGAAGCTGCCGAGCCGGGCAGGGGCCGCGGCCGCGCTGCCCCCGTCCCTGCAGCCCCAAGTGCTCAGCTCTGGAAGGGGAAGGTGCAGACGTCCCGGAGCCCACTGACCGTGCCCCTCGGCGCTGCCCCTTTCCCTCCAGCCACCCGCAGCGGTCTGAGGCGGGGCCGCCCGCCTCCATCGGGGCTTGGGGCCCTTGTGACCGCGGTGGCACCCAGGCAGGGCCCTGTGCTGCAGCAGGACGCTGGCCAGAGCTGTAGCCCTCCTCTGACAGGAGCCCCGGGCCCGACTGCGGTGGAGAAAGGAGGCAGGGTGCTTGGGAGCACGTGGGGCGGAGAACTGTGCCCGAGCAGGTTATTTACCGTGCTTTGAGTGTTCGTGTCTGTTTTGTGACTGAACGTGGATGGGCACGGGGCTTGGGAGTTGTCAACGATTGGTTCCATAAAATGTTCTTCATGCCTCTCTTACCGTTTATTTAATACAGTTCAGGTAAATTTGGAGCTAACCGATGATACCGTTTGAAAGAAACAACTTATTCAGCACTGATAGAAGTACAAACTTAATGAGATCTGAACTAACAACATTAAATTTCACAAAGGCTGTGACCTGAGCGTGTCAGTTACGTGTAGTTTTCTTTTTGTTTCCTAGAGAAAAAACACAAAGCGAGTTCCAAGCTTTCGCAAGTTACTGAGAACTAGTAAACTAAAACTTGACAATAAGTTAAAGAATAAGCAGTACAAGCAGCAGAGTGCTGCTAAGAAGTATCGAAAAGAACAAAAGAAACTTAGGCAGGCTGTCAGAGATGCTGTCTGTAGAAAGCCTTTTCCATTGGAGGAATACAAGAAAAAACATGTTGGTAAGTGTTTTGCTCAAACTTGTTTCTGCAAACAAAAGGTGCGTGTGTTACCAATATCCTGCTGGTTTACATTGTAAAATTGTTTCAAGAAAAGGACGTTTCATTTACTGTGCACAAATACTTGCTGTTTTTGTTTAAAGGAAAGAAATGTGGGTTGTGGAAAATTCAGCCATTCTGACAACAAGATCTGGCAGTTGGAGATGGTAGAAATGTGTTTGCTCTAATCATTACTGAATCTCACAAAAAAAGGGGCAATTTTCTGGGGAATCATGAATGTGTGCGTGAAGGTTAGGAGATCAAAGTTGAAGTAAGGTGTAAAATGGTCTTTCAGGTGTAGGTAGCATGAGGTTTTCAAGTGTGAGTGTATGTACAGGATCTGAGTTTGTACCCATCGTTTCTGAAACAGCAGAAAAAAGGGAAGAAGAAGAGGAAGATGATGCGCTTCCGTTGGACATGATGGATGAAGATGACTTGAAATTAATGGAAGATTTGGCTCAAAAAGCATCCTTTTTAACCAGAGATATTTCTTCTACGTGAGTATTATTGTGTTGTCAGCTTTTTGTAGTAATTCAACTTTGTTGGATTAACATGCAATGTAGCACATTTACGAAGAGGTCACTTTCATTCTGGTGTTCCTTTGCAGTTCATTTAGTGTTTCCTTTGTTGGTACATTCCGTGTTCATGTAGTGATGTATATCAGTACATTTGCCTGGTCTGCCTGACCTTCAGGATGCTGTTTCTGCAGTGTTCACTCCTGTGAGATCCCTGACTCCAAGAGAAGTATCATGCCTCAAACTGAAAAAAAAAATACAATCTGTACACCAGGGCCCCAGTCCTCCTTGCTTGCTGGTGTAGTCCTTCATGGCAGAACTACTCAGGGCTAACTTTTCAGCGAGCCTCAGCTATGCCAGCTTAGCTGCTCATGCAGTGGAAAGCCCAGGGGGAGGGAGGCAGATAAAACAGCAGTCTGGCCTAGCTGAGAGAGAGGCTGTGCTAATATCCTGATAGCTTCTGTTTTGTAACTTTGTTTTACTTACTCCTCTTCAGTTTTTTTTTTTTTTTTTTTTCATATTTTAAGGCAGAAATTATGTTTCTGAACGATGTTTACTTTTGCAAACTTCATCTGATTTGTCCACCGTTTCCATACTTGAAGGGTCCCCTGAGTACCTTACGGCTACATGAATGTGAGCTGTGCCATCTCAGAAAACATCAGCTAGCAATAGGTTTTCCAAATCTCTGGTGTGTCCGAGAATTTCCCTCACTTTCAAAAGAGCTGTATTTTCTGCATGCGGAACAGATCAGTCACAGGTGTAAAGTTGCTGTGCTTGTTTAGTAGGCTTTGAGCATATAGGAAATGTTTGATCTGCGCAGGGACAGCAAAGCTGAGCCTGGTGCTGACCTTACAATGCATGTGTAGGGTGGCCGTGTGATATACAATTACTCTGGATACAAGTGAATTTCCTTTCTGAAGCCTACCAGTCTCTGGAGTACAGGGCTTTCAGAGTCCTTCACAGTTCCATAGTTGAAACACAGCCTCTAAAAAGACTAAAAGCAGTGTTCCTATTAAAAATGACTGGTTGACTCCCTTTGAGAATGTGATTTATCATCCCTGGCTTTTAGCTTATGAATAAGATAAACAGATAACACACTTCATAGGTGTACTTGCACTATAAGAGGTTACAACTTTTAATTCATTTTTGTAAATTCAAAATCAACGCAAGCATTTTACGTGTGTGTGTTTATACTTGTGCAAATGTTTCAATATTCACCAAGTAAGTTGGCTGACTTGCTAGATTAAATAAATCTCATTTTGTGTTTGCTCATTGCACATTTTAATTTCCTCTAAAAAAAAGGATGGGAAGTACTGTATTATCCTGAATTCAAAGATTCTATGTAGATCCATAATAACGTCGTTTGATTGAGTGGTGACTGGTGCTGCCACAATGAATACACTTGAACATTCCACTTGTTATTGATTCCAATATGATCAGCCATTATTTGTTCTTTTAGGTCTGGATGCTTAATCCAGCTAGTATACCGTCATACGTGGTTCATCTCTAATTAGATGGTTAAGTGATTAGTTTACCTTGTATTTTCCAGTGAACCTGTTCACGTCAAGAAACGAAAACATGAAAGTGTAATTGAAAAATACGAGAAGATGCCAAGACGCATGAAGACAGAACCAGAAAAAGAACTTATCCATCTTCTCCCCATCAAAGACAAAAGTGGCATTATTCCCCAAACCATGGAAAAGCCAGGTAAGAGTTAGGTTTTGGAATCAGAGTATTTACAAAATATTCAAAATAAAATCAAAATATTTATTTTTTCAAAATTCCACAGTGTTTATCAGATGCTTGACCATAGACACTCTCTTTTTGCAGTTCTCAATGTTGAAGAAGATGAAGAAGAAGATGCGGAAGAAACGGACATAGCAGAGGGTAATAAAGTATCATATTTATTTATACGTCTTTTTCCAGATCACTGACAGATATGAAGAGTCCATTGCCATTCCCAAAGGAATTTTTAATTTAAATGATTTTTAGGGTGTTTTTGAATATGTTCATTACCATGTTACACCCAAAGCATAAGAGCAAGTCAGAGTTTGCTTTCTTACCTGCTAGCATCCCAAGACCTGAGGGAACAGATCTCTACAGCTGGCTTCAGAACTGCTCTTTCTTTAAGATTATTTTGATTTTCACCTGGAACTAGTATCATTATTTTATTATATAATCCTATAATATTTACCCATGTAATTATATAGTAACAATATACAATATAACATTTGTTATAATATGATGTTAACATAAAGTTATTTATATTAACTTGTGTCATCTTAGTGAGAAGGGAAATTTTAGTCCTAAGAAATATATGCTGTGGTTCTGGATTGATTTTTCTGAGATCATTTTGAAATGCAGTTCAGGCCGTGGGCTTGCATAGTTTTTTGAAAATACACTGCCTTGGATTTTTTTTATTTAACGTCAAACATCAAGATACCAGGAAATTCAGATTTTGGTTTGCAGTTTGTTATCTAGGTAACAGTCATATTCAAGTAACAGTTGCAGAACTACTTCTGGGTTGTTATTCTTTAAAGGTAATGTGAAGTTGAGGAAGGACATAGTCATAGCAAATAGTCAGTGCAAATAACAATTGTATTTTAAAAAGAAAAAGTGATTGTTGAAAAATTTCCTGCAGATTGCAGGGCATTGCAGTTTCTCGGCAGAGTTGCGATCGTATGCTGAGTTTATATGTTATCACTGTACATGGGGAATAATATTTACAGATTCAAAAAGATTTGGTCCATTTCTTTTTGCATGCATAAGGTTGAGAAGTGGAAGAAGAATTGAGCTCTGGGTTACTGCACGCTCTAGAAGTCATTCTTAAAACTGCCTTTAGCATGGAACTGCATGTGGTATTGTTGCATGGGGGTTATAGCCCCTCTGAAGAGCAGTATCTAGAACTGTAGTTTGCAATATGGGATTTGTTAGTGGCTTCCCCAGTGATCCTTCTTTTTAACTCTTACATACTGTGCTAGACTTCAGTGAAGAACCCCTGCCTGTTCTCACTCCTGAGGAAATGGCTGCTCAAAGGAAAATAAAGCTGCAGGAAAGGAAGATGCACATTGCTGCCATAGCATCTGCCATTCTCTCTGACCCAGAAAACAATGTAGGTAAACTTTTACTTAACACGCACGTATGTATGCCTGTGTTGTGCTGTAAGTCAACAGATAAAGATCGCAAGTGACCAAGTAATAGTGAAAGTGGAAAAATGCATCAGTATAATGAGGGAAAATGTTGGTGTTGCATTGCTCGCAGAGGACTGCAAACAGTGAAAGCATTGCTGTAAGTTGGTACAAAGGATTTGAAGCAAGTGAAGGTCCAGGTAACTGTATTTGCTCTATTCATGAGTCATGTGATCCTAAATACTAGTGGGTATAGGTTTAATAATGTCTGTGGTATTTCCTATCCAAACTATGTTGTTCCTTAAGCATAACCCCTATTTCAGCTCGGATTTCAGGGTTGTATATAGATGTTCTGAGTGTCTCAGTATATGCAAGTAATTTGCCATAATTCTATTTAAGCTTGTAATGGCATAATAGTTTGAAATTCTCAAACTACTGCATTCCCAAATTACCTACTTCAGTGGGTTATCTAGCATTTTTTGGTTCCTTATGCAGTGCTAAGTACAGTCTGAGTAGCTACTCAGTTGATTGCTCTTCGTTTTCCAGTGTTTAAAAATGAGGCACATTTCCTGTGGCAAGCTTGCTGAAGTGTACATTGTAGTTGTAAATTGGTTTAAAGGGTGATTTCTAGCTGATTTCATCAGCCTCTTTTTTTTAATCAGATTAAAAAGGTGAAGGAATTGCGTGCCATGCTGATGGAACAGGATCCTAACGTGGCTGTGATTGTTCGGAAGTTGGTCATGGTTTCTCTGATGGAGATATTCAAAGATATTGTGCCTTCTTACAAAATTCGGCCTCTGACTGAAGCAGAAAAGGCTACTAAGGTGAATTACCAAGTTTTTCTATTGTTTTTAGGGTTTTGAGCAGAAGGTGACAAATGCACAAGTACTTAAGGAAATTAAGAAACTGTGACATTTCTGGGGTGTTTGTTTTGAACCTATAATTCTTATAGACCTCCTTTGATAACCAGGTGACATTCTGATGGTAATGGAGAAAAATAATATTATACATTTAGTATACCAAACCTGGGCGACTTCCTTGGACATACCTTGGAATAAGTGCTCTGTGTCACACTGAGGGAGCTGGAAAAAAAGCGAATTAGACAGCATTGTCACCTCGCTGGCACAGATTTCTGTGAAATGTGTTCATAATTTGCTGAACAAATTTGGAATAATTTGTTTTCTGGTGCTTGTAAGCAGTTTTTTTTTTAGGTGTTTTGAATATAGGCAGTGTGGCTTAGTCATGGCTCTAAAATAACATCTTGTTCCAAATTTCACTTTAGTCACTATAAATGAAATAATCATAGTTGGCCCTCTGAGTACAAGAAGAATATCCATAGAAATATTTTATTTTTAATACATTTCCAGGAATGCCTGTACCTAAGAAGAAAATAACTTAATAGCTATCTGATACTTTTTTTTTAATCCACCATTGGCTAATTTCAGTCTTCAGCTCTCCAAACAAAATTTCACTTCTGTTTTGCTTACAGGTTAAAAAAGAAACTCAGAAACTGAGAGAATTTGAAGAAGGCCTTGTAAGCCAGTATAAATTTTACTTGGAAAATCTGGAACAAACTATTAAAGGTACAGTCGAGACTTCCCATTTTTTGAAGTAAATGCAAAATTGTTTTCAGCATCACAGTTTCCTCCTCTGAATGCGAACCACACCTGTCTTTCATGCAAGTAGAATGTTGTGTAATGTAAAAATGCCTACAGTAACTAAAAATGTGAATATGTAGAAGATCCCCTACATTTTGAACAGTAATTACTAAAAATGTTGTTTTGTGCAGATTGGAAGCAAAGAAAGTTGAAGAAAAGCAATGTCATCTCATTAAAAGCGTATAAAGGTTTAGCAGAGATTGCAGTGAAGTGTCTGTGTGAGCTGCTTGTGGCCGTACCCCACTTCAACTTCCACAATAACATCATTGTTCTCATTGTTCCACTGATGAATGATACATCAAAAACAGTAAGTGATTTTCTGACTGGGAGAAGAGTTCTTGTTTTGCTTGAAAAAATAATTTATTTCTGAGCTTTATTCCACATCTTGTGGCCATATCTTTTCACTGTTTTACAGGCTGCACCCACTTTCTGATTAGCAAATAGCATCAGTATTAGCAGTTACCTGTTGTCATGGATTTGACTTAATAGAAAAATTTGAATTGACCTTTCAGATTTCTGAATTGTGCTGTGAGGCAGTTCAGAAGCTCTTCAAACAAGACAAGTTGGGCTTTGCTTCACTCGGTGTGGTTAAGGTCGTTTCTGGCCTTGTGAAGGGTAGAAATTACAACGTCAGACCTGAAGTAAGAGTCTTTATGTTGTATTCCACAATTTTCTTCTGTCAGTGGTTTAAAAAAAATCTGAAAGTTAGAAGTAGTGCAGCTGCTGGCTACGGACAAGCAGAATTTCACCATTCTGCCAGAACACAGAGGAAGATTAGGAGTGGTCTGAGCCAGAAGGGGTTAGAGATACGGGGCTGGGGAAAGACACTGGGAGGAAAAGAGCAGAGACATAGATTAAATCAAGCAGGAAGACTTGAAGTGCAAGGCAAGTGGAGGAATGGACAGAAATTAACATTGCTGGGGAATGAACTGGGAACAGAGATGAGTGATACAAATGGGAAGGAATATGAGGGGTGTAAACAGAAGAATGTGACTAGCAAAGCCCACTAGCTGGTATGGATTTCTTAACTTCTCCATTCCTTTGTTGTGGATTACTTTTTATTTTATTTTATTTTATTTTATTTTATTTTATTTTATTTTATTTTATTTTATTTTATTTTTACTATAGGTGTTAAAAGTTTTTCTTCACTTAAGAATTAAGGAAGTAGAATTAAAGAAAGATTCTGAAGACATTGCACCAAAGAAAAAGTTTATGACTTACAAAGAGAAAAGAAAAAATCTTTCAAGAATGCAGAGAAAGGTATGGCTCGTGCTTTCTCACGCTCTACTTCAATGGCTTTATGTAGGAATTTGTTCTAACAATAATTGTGCTTCTCCTTCTGCTCTTGTTAACTCTCAGCATTAGCAATTAGTGTTTGCATTACACTGGAAACATTTACGAGGTTCTACAGGGAATTTAATTATCTTCCTAATTTTGTTCTCTTCCTTGTGTTGTCTTTGGGGTGTTGATAATACATTCAATCGGACATTTCTGTTGTGAAGGAATATTGGTTGGTTATCCTGTGACATCACAGGATGACTTAAGTACTCACCAAGCATGGAAGATTTGTTTGCTGGGTGTTCTTGGAACCTGAATATCCAGGCTGGTTGGAAACATTTAGTCTATTGGAAGGTTTGTTTACTTAAAATCAACTTTATGTTTTCAGTGGAAAAAAGCAGAAGAGAAGCTGGAAAGAGAACTCTTGGAAGCAGAAGCTTCAGAAAGTAAAGAAAAGAAACTGAAGCTGGTGAGTAATGTAGAAATTATTTTCCTATTTTTGCAAAGTAGGTTCTCCTAATCCCTTTGTAACCAAGAGTCTCCCCTTCATCCCAGACTGTCAGCATTCCACACCTCTAGATAACGTTGACAGCTTACAGACATTTTGCCTGTGCCAGAGGTCAAGATTTTAGTAAGCAGAGCCTTTTCAGTGTACCCAGGAACAGAGTACAATAGTACTATGTGCATTTTCAGTGGAATTTTAAGTGAACTAGAGATGTCTGTTTTTCATGCCTTATTTTTCATTCTTATTTTGTTTTCTTTCCATCAGCACACAGAAACCTTGAACGTTGTATTTCTAACATACTTCAGAATCTTGAAGAAAGCTCAGAAGTCTCCACTTTTGCCAGCTGTGCTAGAAGGTCTTGCAAAGTAAGAACCAAATCCAGCTTCTTCTGTATGGGTTAGAAAAGGCATAAGGTGCTTAAAGGACTTCTCTCCTAAGCAGTGAGAGAAGACTGTCTCTGTTGAATATGTTGGAATTCTTCTATGCTGAAATACTCAACCTCTCCTAAAAACATTTCAATGTGATGTGAAATTGTCACAACAGCACTGATGTGATGTAAACCCAGCAGGGTAGGATGTGATTGCCTCATTTTGTCTGATTACTTCCTAAAGAACCTGAGCATGTCTCTAGTGCTATCGAGGAGCTGTGATTAGCAGTTGGGGGCTGAATTGTCTGCGTACGGGAAGATGACAGATGTTCAGCCTTTGATTTAGCTCTGCTTTTAAGGTGTGGATTTTAGCAAGTCAGAATGATTTGAGCTTAGTTTACAGGCAAGTATCTCTAGCTTAAAAATATATCTCTTTGATTAAAGGTTTGCCCACCTCTTAAATGTGGAGTTTTTTGATGACCTGTTGATTGTTCTTCATTCTCTCATTGCATCTGGGGTAAGTAGAGCTTCGTTTTCTTAGAGTTTTCTTAAAATTAGCTTCTTTTGGGTACTGAATGAATTTTTTATTCTTAGGACTTAAGCTATCGGGAGAGTCTTCATTGCATTCTCAGTGCTTTTCATATACTCTCTGGTCAAGGTAAGAGATCTTTTAAAAAAAAAACAAATACTTTAGTTTAATATCATCTCATATATTGAGTGAACATTTTTATTTGGGATTTTGTTGATAGGTGATGTTCTTAATATTGATCCAATGAAATTCTATACACATCTTTACAAGACGCTGTTCAGCCTACATGCAGGTAACTCCAGATTCTTACTTGAGTTGTCTAACTACATAATGTTTATTCTGCTTGTTTGGTATTATAACCTTAATATGATGTTAACAAACTACAGTTATTTTAAGATACCTGAGTTCTGAAAAGGGTGCAGTCGTCTTTAACCTAGTTTTTCTCAAGTTGCACATTGCATTACTGCAATAGAAATACCAGAATTATTATTGCAATACATGTTAACAGGTTCTAACCGTGTCATTTCATTAGTGAATGCTGAGTATGGGATCTTGGATAAGCATTTATCCTGTCCTCAGCTTAAGTTTTTTGACTTCCTTATAGCTCTTTCTCTCACTGGCAATTTAAATCTTTATTTTTTCTAATATTTTCTGTTAACAGAAAAAAATCTATTAATTTTTCTAATATTTAAAAAATAATTTCTAATTTAGACTCTGTTTTCTAAAATCTTCTGATTTTCTAAATATTTTCTAATTAATCTAAAATTTCTAATCATTCTGAGGCTGAATAGTTATAAAAAAAGATACTCATAAAGTTCGGAATTCATATTTTAATGAGCTTCACAAGTTTGTATTGACCGAGGATGAAGGATTGAGAAAAAATAATTGTACTGTTCTGGATGGGCAAAAGTGCACATCTGCGCACCATTTAACAACTTATAAAAGATGATGCAAAGAGTGCATGTAGGGTTAAAACACTAACTGCTATTTAGACTTCTTGATGGAATAAATGTTTTTTTAGAAAGGAGCACAGAAGCAACGATATTTTTTTTTCTGTTCAAAGCCATTTTTACTGAAAAGGGGTGAATATTTATGCCTGTATCACATTAGTGCTGTGTTAGAACCTTTTGGACTTTCATGCTATTTATTTCTCAGTAACAGAATATTTAGTTTTGCAGTCAGTAACAGAATATTTAGTTTTATGTTTCTTGACATGATTATTCACTCCTTGTATGAAATTCTGCTTTTGAGGCGCTACCAACGATGACATAAAGATTGTGCTCCAGTGCCTGGACGTCATGCTTGCAAAGCGGAGAAAGCAAGTTTCCCAGCAGCGAGCTCTCGCTTTCCTCAAGCGACTTTCCACACTTGCTCTTCATGTACTTCCAAACTCCAGTGTTGGGATCTTGGCAACAAACAGGGTATTAATGCAAGTAAGTTTCAGTTGGTGGAACTTTTAGCTTACTGGTTAAAAGCTATTTTTTGACAAGCTGATTTTATGCAAAATATTTTGAAGCATCTTAAGCAAGAATGATGAAGACAGAGCATCCCTAAACGTGTGTTCTTAATGGCTGAATAACATGGAATGAATCCTGGACTTCAGTTAACTGTGTTATAGTTGGATGTGTAATATACGCAACTCAGTCTGTTTCTTTGTGTTCTAGACATTCCCAAAGATGGACCTCTTACTAGACAATGAATCTCAAGGCAGTGGAGTTTATCTCCCAGAACTAGATGAACCAGAGCATTGCAACGCCCAGAACACAGCTCTGTGGGAGCTGCATTTACTACAGGTTAGTGAGTAGCTGCCTGATTTGGGAATATGAGCAGTACATGCCTGCCAACATACAGAGAACAGAGCTCTTCAGGCTTATCAATCAAATCTGGCCCACACGAGCCTATTCCCTACAGAGAGGAACAGCTGCACCATAGTGTAGGGAAGGAACAAACTCAAAAGAGGATGGCACACATCACCTGTGGGTTTAGTTTGACACAGTACCGCACTGGATCTTACAGCAGGTTGCCTACTAAGACTCCTTTGGAAGCTTTTTCAACCTGTTAAGTTCCCGGGTGATCTAGCCTTCCTAGTTGCTCTAGCAGAGAGCAGCTTACACCTCAGTGTGTCAGTCCAGGCACTGTTTAGGGCTCGGGGAGGGTTTCCTCTGCCCTTTCTCCTGCCTACTGGAAGAAGGAGTTGTATTAATTGCAGATAATTTTGCTCACAGCATGACAGCTATTAGTGAATAAATATATGACTTAGGAGTTCTTATTCACTTAACCTTAGAAACTCACTGATTTTGGGGTGCTCAGTTTCTTTATCTAAAACAGAGCCTCACATCTTACTGGAATCAAAATAAATGGGAGAATGCATGGGCAGATACATTACCCCTTATCCCTCACTCACTTGCCTTCTTTGTCCTTTATTTCAGAGACACTATCATCCAACAGTGCAGAAATTTGCAGCTCACCTTGCTGTTGGAGCTCCAGATGAAGGCTCAAGAGCTCTTTCGCTTGATTTGAGCCGAAGGTGAGCTGTCAAAGGGTTCCCATCTCTGTAAGCATTTAAGGCCAGGCAGGATGGGGCTTTGGGCGACCTGGTCTGGTGGGAGGTGTCCCTGCCCATTGCAGGGACATTAGATGGAATTAGATGATCTTTAAGGTCCCTTCCAACACAAACCATTCTATGATTCTATTTTTAAAAATAATGCCCTAGCAAAGCAGTTGCTCACACTATGTTAAAGGAACACCTGAAACTAATTATCCATAAAATTAAAAGGTTCTGTTCTTCAGAACTCACTTTTTGTTCTTGTCCTAGTACAGAAAATTGTCTGCTTTTTTTTTTTAAAAAAAATATGTTTTGAGGCTTGTTGCCAGGCTGTGACAGGAGTACAAATCTCCAAGTGCAGCATGCTTTCTTGCCATGGTGCAAAATACCTGGATTTTTTGACTTTTCAAAAGTGTTCCATGTCCTGTGAACCAAAGTACACATTTTGCAAATACAGCATTGTTTGGTATGGCTTCCATGAGTCCACACCTCATTATGTTAAGAACTACCTTTTGTTTTGAAGCTGGTACCAGCATGCATCATCTAATGGTCCTTGCTCTGGGAAATGGCATATTTGCGACATATTTTACTTACTCTGTTTCCCAGTGGTTGGCTTCCATTTGTTTCCTATTGATGTTCATTACTCTGAGGAGTTCACTTAAAGCATGGAGGAAGGGTATGAATGGTATGGGGAGACAAGCTGCTCTTGGTTTGGTGGTATAGTATTTGGAAGTGTATCTAACGACATTTTTCTTTCACTGTGGAAACTGATTTTGCTATAGGCCAGCTACAGAACTTTTTGAGGCGTACAGTATGAAAGGAATGACCTTCAATCCTCCTGTTCCATCAGTAACACCCAGAAGAAAGGTACAGTTTTTCCGTGTCCTTTTTTTGACCATATGGTGTACCAATACAACCAGTATTTGCAGGTTCTTTATGTAGTGCCCAGGCATTAGCACTCTCAGTTTGGCTTTCTGGTTTGTGTACTTTCTCAGTCAAGTATTTTTTAACATAAGATAGCACTGACGACAAAATAAGGAACAAAAGCTCTATGAATAGTTCCGTATCCTATAACATCAGTTAGCGTAGCAAGCTGCATGTGGTATGTTTTACTCAACTTTTGCACTTTGAGTGGTTCAGTGCAGGTTTCTTGTCCGTTGCCATACCAATAAATTAATGTTTGTTTAAAAAGCAGTAATAAAAAAAATCAACAGCTGTCTCCCCAGTGTTGATAGTTGGCAGGAAAGCTGGGTTCTCAGAGCCTTTGATGCAGTACGTAGGACAATGATCCTTGTCAGTGTCAGTCTGTAGCTTTAAAGTGCGAATTTGAACAAGGAGCTAATGTATGAACAGGAGAAAGGGTGAACACTTTTTAGATCTTCAGCACTGGATGATCATGCCAACCACCATTAAATGTTCAGTGAGCGGTGTGTCTGTTAACAACAGATAACTAATTCTCAATTCTCTTCCTTCCTAATGAAAACATTATAACCCATTAACCTTGGCAGTGCCTCCAGTTTTTAACTCAGTAATATCAGTTAAAGACTTCAGCACTTTTTTTTTTTCAATTTTAGAGAAGCAACTTCTGAAAATTTAGCTGCATGTAGTTATTTTGTCCTTTTATAATCACTTCTTGATGTGTCTGTCCTATTAGGACATCAGCAGTTCTGCTAGAACAAGGTTGGGAACAGCAGATAAGAAAGAGATTGGGTAGGACTTGAGTAAGGAAAGATATAAGCTCTTTATAAAGGCAGAAACAAAGGAAGAAAATAACAGAGAGAGCAAGCTCTCTGTTATATAGTATCATAGTTATATATAGTTATATATAATTATAACTTAGATGGTTATAATGGTTATGCCTGGGAAACTAGTTTGTGTTGCTTTAGTTTGAGTCAAACAGCTCTGTGGCTGTTTGACTCATTTAACAAACTTTGGCAGTAACTAAGTTTTACCCTGTCTGTCCTGCAGATTTTTCTCTGTCGTACTGCTCTTGTCTGTCAGCACCTACCCTGGCTCACAGAAGCTCTAAATTGGAGTTTTCTTTCTCTTTGCACTACTAAAGAGAGGATCTCATTTGTCCTCGAGTGCATGAACTACTTGGCTATGTGAGCGTTAAAACTTTAATAGGGAGCTATAAATCATGTGGGCGACTTTCCTCATCTGAGCACCAGGGAAGTGCAGAGGTTTCCAGCTCTGGCTCCAGCTGGAAGGAATCTCCTGAGGCAGCAGGGTCAGGACATTCCTTCTCAGATTCTCAATCTACTGCTTGTATTATCACTTTCACTAGTCTTTCAATCAGAGATGCTTTACTTATTTTTGTAAGGTGTTTATTTTTGTAAGGTGTTTATTTACTTATTTTTGAAAAGGAGCAGCGTGTAAGCTGCTTCAGAGCTGGAAGCTGTGGCTATGTGTAATAGGTATTCTTCTAAAAACCAGTTTACAACAACAACAAAAAAAAATCCTCACCAAAACCATGAATATCTGAAGGACTGCAGGACATAAGACTTCTTTGCTATCAAAGTGAAACTTACCAGCAGGCCAGACCTCAGTATGCAGATAGTTCTACAGGTCTGGTCTAGGAGATGACCAGGGCATGAGAAACAGGACTGATAATTAAAGATACCCATTGAAAACATTATACTGACTTTGTTTATTAATGGAACTAATCTTCTGTAATTTTCAGGATACGTTCTCAAAAAAGGAATCGTGTCTAAGTGAAGAGCTTCAACAACACATCAGCAAGACTGTTACTCACAAAAATTTGGATTTTGCTAAACACTTAAAGGAATCATCATTGTCATAAATGGATCTATCAATCATGTTCAGTTGGCTTCTTAATTATGGAGAAAGATTGGTTGAAAGAAATTTCCACTCATCTTTAAACGATTTTAAGTAGGCTTTTGAGTATACAAGAAAACAAAAAAAAAACAGTGGCAGTTTTTGCAGTTACGAGGCCGTTCCAGGTTACCATCTAGCCTGTTCTCAGGGCTTGAGAACCGCAATGAACAGTCACATCAGTAATTAAAAAAAGATACAAAACCAAGTCATTTTAAAATTGTCTGAAACCATGCATTATAGTATTTTTGTTTATATACTTTCTATTTTTTTGTAATAGAGTGTACATCTATGTGTTTCTGAGAAAACACGGGGTTATATTGATAAATAAATATCTTGGAAACTTTAACATACTATTGAGTTCTTTGATGTTTAAGATAACTGCAGATTTGGAATATATGTTGCATTTTTTTCTCTTTTTCTTTTGATGTCTCCTAACCATTTTTCATATCTTGAAATGATTTTGCTTTTGGTGTTTGTTTTGTTGTTTTCTTCCACTGAAACCTCAGTATTTATTAGCAAATTGAGATTACCCAGTTCCAGTTCTGCACTATCCTCACAACTGGCAACGCTACAACAGTATCTTCAGTAAATCACCACTATCAAGAATACTGGATAAATTCAAGGTAAGAATTTTAAGTCTTTTAATCTTGGAAGTAATTTTCTCACCATTACACAAATATTAGTTGTTGTCTGGTGTTTTAGAATCCATTTTCAGATGCATGTTAGCTTTGCAAAACAGTAAGTAATATATATTAAATAAGTAAAGAATGATAATTGGTTTTCAATTAATTCCATTCTGTTGGTCAGACATGTCTGCCCCGGGGGCCCCCCAGGCAGACATGTCTGCCGAAAAAAATGCTGCAGAAGAAAACAGCATTTCCTCTATGGAGAGCACATTCTCACAATTTCCACTTAGTGAAAATAACAATAATGCCACCAGGATCTCTCCAAACCTGTTTCCACTTACCTCCAGACATCATCTGAGTTCCCATTAAGGCATCTTTTTCTCCCAGTTTGTAGTTCAATCTTAGGAAATACTTAAGAACATTCTTCCAAGTCAGGTTTACCTGTAAGCTCTTGAGCTTCTGAGTTTTTGTTTTTATTATTATTTTATTTTTAAGGGCTGGAAAGGGAGCTTAGGACCCACGGAAGTAATTTCACTGAAAACAGACAAGGTGAAGGAAGTACTCAAAATCCTCAACATTAAACAACTGTAGGACCCAGGAACCCTTACCTGCCAGATTCTGAGCTTGAGTCACTTCCAAACTACTTCACAGTGAAGTCGTACCACCAGGGTTTTACTGGACCAAGAAGGCACCACCAACTTAGCTAGCTCATAGAGTCACTGAAGCTATTTCACAGAGACGGTAGAAAACAGGAAGAAAAAGCAGCCTACTGGGGAAACACTGAGTCCATTTCACCACGGTAGAAAAGCACCCCAGATAACCTGAGCCTCAGACTCCCCTGGAGAGGTAATTCCCCACCAGTCCTCAGGCTTCCTATATAGCATGGTGTTTCTTCTGAATAGGAAGCCATAAGCTACTTTTCAGCCTGCAGCAGACTATCGGTATGATACTATAATTTCAGACATATATGATCTACGTAATGTGAAGTGTTACAATCTGCCAAAGGCCAGAGAATGGGACCTTCATTTTAAAACTGTATGGAAAAGGAAACAAAACCAACCACAAAAGAGAATGAACTTCTCCTTCACCTACATTTTATTATTATTTTGCAACTCCTTCAGGTGTCCACGAGGAAGTTTGACCGCGTCCTCCCGCAACCCCCTCCCACCCCCCCAGAAAACAGAAGACATTGTGGCATAGAGGTATAATTACAGCAGTTGACACAAGAAGACATTCTTCTCACTGAACTAGAGGTAAGCGCCACAAAGTGCCAAAAAACCTGCCAAGTCTGCAAGTGTCCAGAGAAGAGAAATGGCTGCCCGGGGGGCCCCAGTCTGATATGGCTGCCCCAGGGGCCCCGGTCCGATATGTCTGGGCTGAGCCTGGCTGGCAGCTAATATATGCTGTAGCATTTAGTCTATGATGTGATAATGTACATGTTGTAATTAAGTTTTTCAAAGCTTATTTTCAAGTCACTAACCTCTTTACAGTAATTATAAAATACTTCTTTTTCTCTAGGGCATTTAGTCCTTTATCCTGATTTATGGTTCTCAGCTTCTTTTATAATAATTCATTTTGATATTAATAAGTATTTTTAGTGTTAATCAGAATTGTGGACCAAATTCCAAGTGGTTAAACGTAAATCGCAAACAATTTTTCAATAGGCAACTATCCATTAATGGGCTAGAGAATACATATTTTACCATGGGGATTACAAAACGTAATACTGATAGTAAAACACGTTTCTGTCTGTTCAGGTTTCCATTCCCATAGGTTTTGTGTAGTTCTAAATAGCTGTTCAGTGATTGCAAATACGTATGTGGCATACATTCTGAAAAATTCCAAAGGTGCCAATACTTTGTCAGTTCGGGAAGTCAAAAGCAACGAGAAAACATCTTAAACCATTATTTTTTTTGCAACATATACAAATACAACTTTATTCTTCAACTCAGCAGAGAGAAAATAGGTAGAAAGTCACTTTTAAAACTGTTAATTTTACATAGTTTCCAGGCAATCTAAAGACTGGCACATAGTGATGCTGCATTGTTTAGAATACTTTGATAGGCTCTGAGAGTACAATGGTAAATGAGTATACAACTAATTAGTAAGTCATTCTGAAATACTCTTATATGAGTATCGGAGCAAAGTCTATTCACTGCTATTTATTTCTGGGTTTAATTTGCTAACTCTGCTGAATGTATATTGTAGTTACAAAATATTTATCACAGACAGAAAAAAAACTTCCACCATTGTTACCTTTAGCTGGCTACCCTAAAAGTAAACTGAGTTTTATAGTGGACTAGTAACAGCCAGTGATTAAAAAACAAATGTTACCTGAAGCTTAGTAGCATTCATAGAGCTAGAGCAGAACGGGGAGTTCAGTTTCAGAAGCTGCAAATTCAACATTTCACTGAAATGTAAACCTAAGAGCAAGTTCTTTTTTAAAGACAAACCATTAATTTAAGAGAACGCGTTCCTGACATATTTAGGTATGTCCGTGTTAAAGTAAGTCTTTATTCTTGAAAGCATGTGATTTGCAGAAGCAGACCGCTTTGAAAAGATGCCTGTTGAGATCCTATATCTCGTAATGTTCAATAGTATCAATAAAAAATAAAAATATGACTAGATTTTAAAAATTCAAATAGAGACAGTATTTCAGATTCTTCTAACTGTTAAACTTGGGATCAGTAACATACAGACAGGAAACCCTTCAGACCTCCTGGCATGCCCTGATTCCTGAAAATTGAGTAGTATTGCAGTGAGGGCAGGGTCCTGGACTTTTGTCCCATCCAGTCATAGCAGGGCAGGCAGCACTGACTATGCAAGGAAAGTAAAAGACACTGGTAGAAAAGTAACAGTGGTTTTAAAATGGTATCGAAGAAAATACTTCCGTATGGCCAATATGCAACAGAGTGAGCTTTCCACCTGTAAACTGTTCGCTGTTGGTCCTGCTACCACTCAGAGACTGCTTCTGTCTGGAAGGTTTTGATTATTTACATTCCTTGCTTTCAGACTTTATCATGGAAGCTGCTTCCTGTAAATAGTTTGTAATGTGGAAATAAATGTATTTTCCTAATTGATGAGCACACCCAGCCAAAAGCACAGAAAGGGACAAAGTTACTTTGTCAGCCTTGTCAGAGCAATGTGTGGACAAGTAGTCCTGTAGAAAGAAAATCATCAGAGGCTAAAGAGAATGAAGTTTCCTGTTAGAATTAATAATTCAGCACATGAAATCTATTTAACTGGCCTTTCTTAAGTTAACAAATCCCAAACCTGTTTAATGCTTCAAGTTTTCATTTCAACATTTTTTCATTAGTAGGATATTTGGAACCAGCAGAAATGGAAGGATACTCTTCATTTCCAACTGCACCAAAAATGAACCACATTTCAACAGAAAAACAAAACAAAAGAAAACAAAACAAAAAACAACAACCAACAAACAATTCACTCTCGTGTTTACCAAGCTTTCTGTAACTTGAGATTGTGATATGTGTACATTAATGTTCACTGGAAAATAATATACTGGAACAGTGTAATTAGCCTTACAAAATTATAGATACCTTACCTATATGCCCGTTAAGACTTTTCATGAGAGAAAGCCAAATATTTTGTTGTTCTGTTTCACTGTGACAAATAGCAGCAAAAGCAGCTTTAGACCTCGACTGATGAGTAAGACTTACATTAATAAAATTCTCCTACAACTAGAGAATTATTGTATTAGCAGACATGGTATATAAGTGCTGTTTTTAACTTGCCACTAGACTTTAGCCTAGTGGTTACAATTGTGACATGGCTACTGCTACCCCCTAATTTCCCAACCGTTTCTCTTTTTTAAATCTGTGTGACAGAAAAGCAGTAGTGGATGATGACATGGCTGTAACAACTTCCTGTGTTGGAGCAAGCATGCATTCCAAACTACTGTGATACTAGAAGTGATGGTAAGAATTTTCAGTGTTGCTAAATATTTTAATAAAATTAACAAAAAAGGCCAAACAGGTAAGGACAAACTCTTGTAAGTATTATTTCTAAATCAGTATTATTTCTAAAAATGCCTCAAAATACTGAAAGAAAAAAAATGGTGGTGTGTTACTACTACTGTGTTAAAATAACAGAGAGAATGAAATTAAAATTGAAAAAAACCTGTTGCACTATTTGAGTTGTGCAGTAGGTTATTTCCCAGTAAGTCCAGAGTATTTCAAAGCAAACTAGGCAAAAAAAAAAGTATAATTTGTACCTAACATCTAACACTTTTATGCAGTATCATTCTTGCATCATGCGTGTTCCAGGGGAGTGGGCAGGGGGAGAGCACACCTTATTCTTTCAGGGGCTGGTTCTGTTGTTAGAATGGACAATACCTGAGTGAAGAGTCTGAGCCTGGAGCTGTTTGGGGTTTTGAATTGGATAATGATTGCTGAAATGCAGTTTGCTGGTTTGCTACATCAGTACTGAGGATGAGCACTGGGAAGTGTGTAGCCTCTGGGAGGATATGCTACAGGGAAATTTGACTAAGTCTGTGGCTGTTTATCCTGAAAGTTGGGAATGACCTCCAGGGGGCACTTGTTGCTTTGGTAATGGCTAATTTATAGGAATTCTGTTGCGTATAGTCAGACTTCAAAAGAATCTGATGAGAGAATGTAGGTTCTACCTGCTCATTTATAAGTCAGTTAATGAAGTTAATGACTTCGTTTATTTTCTAAGTGTGGGGGTGGAGGTTGTTATCTCAGGTAACTTGAGATGTTTTCTTATCTGTAACTTCTTTCCCTTCCATCCTTATACTGTCAAAAATGAACATTATTTTAGTTACACTGTAGTTTTATCCTTTGCCTGATGCAGTTTCTCTCTGAGGAGCAGCAGTTTTTTTGTGCTAAAGTGCTAAAGTTGGTGTGCAAGCTCTGATTGCATGAACCAGTCTCTATGCATGGATTTCTTAATTTAGTCACACCAAGTAACTCAATGTGGTTCAGGGGTTGCTGTAGGGAGACAAAACATGCAGAGCAATTCATTCACTACAGATAAACTTCATATGGGAAATCAAAGGGATGGGTGATTTTAGCAGTTGTTTTCATTTGCACCCTGTTAACTTAGTATGGATTATTTTAACCAATTAAGCACATTAATAACTCCCATGGAGAAAAAAAATGACAAACATAACTAACTAAAATACCAAAAGTTGAATTCAGCAAACATTAAACTTTATAGCAGTGTTTCTATGTAAACAAAAATGGCAGGAGTTATAGTGAAAGAGGTTATACTCCCTGGGTTTAACAGGCAAGTTAAAAACAACTATAGACGTTTCCTGACTGCATTTTGAATTCATAATTTTGAACTGTTGATTACATTTTTAAGTATATTGTTTGAGTTTGTTCGGTCTGGGGTATTAAAATTCTTGTGCTGAAAAGAAGCATGAAAGTTCAAACATTTTTTTCCTCTAAAGACAGAGAGAGGTGAAATTCTGCAGTTTCTAAAAAAGGTAGTATATGATAAATATATTACACAACGACACATACTTTGGAACATGATAATAAATATTCTTTCTTTAAACACAAGCCTGGAAAACTAGAATTTATAAGAAGAAAACGTTGTTCCTTGTCAAAGTATCACTACCAGTTAGGTGTATTTAACTACTGTACATTACTTTGTTAAAGTAGATAGATAAACCATAAATAACTTGAGCATTTTGTGTATATTCACCAAAGTTAAACTGATAAGCTAAGGAAGTTACAGCATATTTAAATCTCTTTACAATCACTAAACACAGTGTTTAACAGGAATCTTTGTGTAAAAGTGCATTATTTTAATATAATACACACAAAAGAACACTCTGGTTCTCTGCCTTCGGTTTCCCTGAAGGCAACTAGCTAAAATAATATTTTGTTTAAAAGTGGGGGGAAAGGGTAATGACGTGTTTGTTTACAACATACAGTCCAAGAAAAATTCTCCATCTGCCTATCAAGAATCTGCAGATGTGAAGATACAGGGGAAGAGGGGAATCTTCCCATAGCTGACAGGCAGCTTTCCAATCTAGCATCCCATTTAGCATTCCCAAATTCTGGATGTTAATCCAGCAGCACTGCCTGGATTAAGCATCTAAAGCACAGGCCAAACAATTGCTGACCTGTTCAGACCACAGCAGATTCTATCAAGGGCACTGCAGAAGGATTCAGTGTTGTTGTAAATTCCAGTTTTCAGAAAAATGAAAGAACAAATGCTGAAGAAGAGGGAATGTGATTGGGATTTATCCATAATCTACTTTGCTTGTCTTCAATTCAGTTTGTTGTGATGACTTAGGGTCACCTTAGTCACCTAGAAAGAAGACAGCAAACGTGTCCATTCATAGTTGAAGTATTTTGGAAAGGAACATATTATTTGAATTTTGTTAGTATGATGATTTAGCAATAGCATGACAGTGCATGTCAAAAATGTTTCAATAGCTAAGTGTAAGCAAGTGAAAAGGAAATGCAATCTCCTTAAATTGACTGTATGTGAGATGGGATTAACGACACTGAACAGATTTATTCTTCATTTACAATGAGCTGTAGCTTCACTGGTGATAGCTCAGTGCTGTAGTAGCACTATGCAAATGTCTGGTTAGTGTAAACGAGTGGGCAAGTTAGATGTACTGTCTTTATATAAACTCATGTTTATATAAAGTCTTACGTTGTGACTTTCATTGGTTATTTAAGTCAAGCAAGGAGAGCTACAGAAAGGACAGTAAAAATGTTTAAACATTTCTGGAAAAAATTTTGCAGAGAGAGTGACATTACCACTATAAACCTGTTTCAGCTAAAAAGGAGATCATCAATCTGAATGATTTTATTATATGCATGTAATGTAACAAGTAACAACATAATCTCTACTGGATACTTTTGTTTACTTTGGCCAGCAGCAAAAGAATAACAGGACAGTAATAATTAAGCACAGCTAGTTGATTAAAATGCATACTGTAAAATCAGTCAGTATGCAGCATTCTAGTTTTGTTTTATAAATGGGCAAAGAAGGTGAGTGAAACTCCAGTCTTCACACCATTCTGATTCACTATATCTAATGCCGTAGTAAATAACTGGAGATCTTATTGATCTTTTTGTGCCTGTGTACACCAATGAGTAAGGTTTTTAGGGTTCTGTCAGTCTCCCTTGTGCCTTTCTGTGGTTTAATGAACTGCAACTTTGAAAAAAATACTCTGTAATTTATGTACTAAATTGATTCTAACTCTGAGGAATTATATCTCATACCTGAGCAGACCATGCTGTAGGAGGCACTTGTGGTTACTATTCCATAACGTCGCTAAAAGTCAAACTGCACACAGACCGTTCGTCCTTATTCTGGGGACTGTCTGGCAAGACTTGCAGAGGTGGCGATATAAATCCTCGGTACTGCTTACTTGACTTGGTTAACTTCTTGAGTTCACTGGTAAAGGAAATGCCTTTTCTTTTGTCATCTCGTGCTGCCTGTAAAACAAACAAACAAACAAAGCAGATGACAGAAATAGTTTAGTAGGCTGTTAGCTATGAAAAACAGAATTTAACACAAAAACGTTTAACATTTTTCTAAGCAGGCATCCCTTCTGAAATTCAGTGAGGCTGTGTTTTCATAGCCAATGGCATTGTTCTGATTGTTCTGACTAGATTAATTGAAAATTATTTATTGTCAAAGACTAAGACTATGTTGCAAACTTGGTATAAACTTGTATAAAATCTATGCTTATGACACATTTACTTTAAAGCAGCAACTGCCATGGACTGGTGGTATATGCTGGGAAGGAGACTGTAGTTCCTTCTCCCAATCATTCCAGTCCTTCCATTTTCCAAAGCCCGAGATAAAGCAACAAGACAACTTTTCCATTGGGCAGGAAAAAAGGAGACTGCATTTCAGTAGTTTTTTTTTAGTTCTGTCCCTTTGAATACTCCGGTCTGTCTTAATATGGTGGGAAAAAAAATAAAGAAAAAAGAACTATGTTGCTGGGTGTAACTGATACAGTTTAGCAAAGAATCAAGGAGGCTGGGAGAAAACAGGAATCTGCTTTTTTGCTGCAGTCTATTCTCTGCTCCACCTCTTCCACCCAGCCTCATGCCAGTCCTGTAAAGACTTTAGGCATCTCCTGCAAGATTTTGGGTACCTCTTGATCTTAAGCTTGAATAAATATTGATAAAAATGTGAGGCAGGGGTACTGAATCCCTCATACTAGCCAGTCATACAAGTACAAGGGATGGCAGCATGGCCCTGAAAGCATAGCAGCAAGAGGCTCTGCTTTGTTAAAAAAAAAAAAATCATACTATATTCAGACTTAAAACAATTGTTTGCATTTGTAAATGCAGCACCTCTTAACTCATTTTTTTTTTTTGCAGCCATATGTCTTGTGGTGATGCAATTAGATTGGGGGAAAAAAACAACACCCCCAAACCTGCAAACTGTAGAACTGACAGAAGTCTGGAAACAAGCCTCAAGAAACAAAGTAAGTTAAAATCTCATTTGACTATTCAGTGTCTCCCTCCTATAGAAAGTATGTTCCCATTGACCTGATCATGTACCATCTATAAAACCTGCAGCAAAGTATTTGATCTTTTACCTGAACCTGTTCTTTGAGTTTAAGGATAAATTTTCCTGCTCCCTTCCACTTGCTTTGGGCCTGAAACACACACTCTTGGTCAGAGAGAATTCTCTGAGATGGTTTAGATGTTGAGGACTTTTTGTTTGCTGGCTCTTTTGTCACCTCTTCCAAGAGGACATAATCGCTTGGATTTGGATTGCTCAGAATGCTGTAGGAGTATTTTGCTTTACAAAGAGTCTGTTTAAAAGC
Source organism: Oxyura jamaicensis (assembly GCF_011077185.1). NCBI lineage: Eukaryota > Metazoa > Chordata > Aves > Anseriformes > Anatidae > Oxyura > Oxyura jamaicensis. Next base: position 19,839,807 of record NC_048898.1, read on the forward strand.
AGAAAGAAAAAGAAGGAAAAGAAAAAGGAGGCATTACTTCGGAGGCAGTTTACTAGACAGATTGCTCAGCTAGTGATGAGAACAAAACCCACCTCTTTTGCATGAAATCAGCCTACACACTACAGACCCTGTTAATGGAAGCAGCGTGCTGTTTACCTGCTGTATGACATCCTGAGCCGTGCTGAAGCGGGGAGCTTTGATGACGGTGCGTGGTTGCTCTGGGGAGACATCATGTACCTGAACAAAGAAACTGTCATCCTCAGAGGTGATGGCTACATCTTCCTTTGCTTCTTGAAAGACATTTCTCTCATTTAAATTCTAGAGAAGAGAAAAAAAAAAAAAAGTCAAATTCAACTACTTCAAAGTGTAATTAATAGCTGGTGCTCACAAAAAGTTTTCATTACATGAAAATCAGAGACTGTGCTGTTGCCCTGGCTCTATTTCATTAAGTGGAAGTCTTCTATATAAAACCAGTTTTGACAAGTCAATATTGCTCACAATTCATAGCTGTGTTTCTAAAATTGGTGTCTGAAGTACTTTTCATAGAAGGCAAGTAGTGCTTAGGACCACATTATGTAAAAATAAGTTCAGTGCTCTCTGCAGAAGAGCTGAAAGGTACAGCTAATGCTTTGAGATACTATCATCACAGGCCAAAACCACAGCATAATTTTCATCCATGCTAACATAGATTTTAACCCGTGTTTTCTGAAAGACTGGAGTTCAAGCAGTGACACATTTGTGGGTGACTATACTTAAAAAGTAAGTGTCACAGTCAACTGAATTAAGTAAGCTAGTATTTGTACAAACTAATGTTGTCTTTGTAATTTTGGCTCTAAACATTAGAAATGAAGGAAAACAAAATACTGACTTGTGTAATAGAATAGTAATTTGTCAAACCGAAGATTCAGCAAAAGGTCTAAAATAAGCAGAGTTGAAAACTTTATCTTATAAAATTTATCATATAATATAGCTGTGCATATTTTTTTCATTCTCAAGGATGCCTGAAGACTTTTCATGTAAATACTGTCTCTGTCATTTGTGTATGTAAACTCTGTGTATACAAACATGCGTACATAATTCACTGTGTTCAGACTAGGCAATTACATTACATGCAGAGCTGGCCAAATGAAATACCTCTGAAAATTAGATCATTAAGTGTCTTTCTCCTACTTTTTGTTTCTCACAAGCCTGGGCACTAGCATATATGCGAGCTGTAGATGTTTTGCCAATAGTTTAAACTAATCTCTCCATCTTCCTACTTCAAATTTAAAGAAATCTCTTATTTTACTATTTTAGACTATCATAGAAAAAATTAAAATCTATTGAGGTTTTTAGAGTTCTTTAACAGTAAAATCCTTTCTTTTTTTTTTTTTCTGAATGAAAAAGTTGCTGACATCAAAACAGATTGATATGTGTAGTCTGGAGTTCTGCTATCTATGATCCTATTATCATTCTTCTTTATATTCATTTCCTATAATGTCAAAATCTTTATTTACATTAAATTAGAATTATCATCAGTCAAAACAGTAAGCTAGTGGTATTGCAGTTTTGAATCAGTGATTTAACACCATATAGCTGACATTAGAGCTTAGTGCTGCACAGGTACACTTACTGACAGGTGCGTGAAGTCCAGTTGTGCTCCCTCAGTGTTATGTCTGTTTGTAAGTGGTGTACACAGCATTGACATTGCTTGCCAAGTAGTGAAACAAACACCATGCACTTTTGTTTCCTGGTCGTAACAGCTATTTTTAGCTACCTCTGTAAATAACAATTAATCTAAAACAGACTTACTTCCTCTCGGGTTTTAAAGATAATTCTTCCAACGTATCCTTCTTCTGGGAACCAGCTGTTCAAAAGCTGCACTAGCCCTTCTTCAGAACCAATTACTCTCTGAAACGGAGGTTTTCTGCATTCACTCTTTTCTTTAGATATAAAACTTTTCTCTTCCATCAGAAAATAGTCTGCAGCACATGATTCAGTGCCTTTTGTGGTAGCCAAGAGCTAAGACAGACCACAATAAACACACAGCAATTAGAATGCTAAATATAAACACTGTATAATCAGTACTTATAAATGAATATGAATAAAGAAGCATTAAGAATCAGTAACTATTCTGATAGTGTAGGCAGGATTTCTGATGTGCTATTTATTATTCAGATATTTTACTCGGGGGTAATATGCTGTTCTCTCTAGACTAGCCAGGCAGTTCAACTATTCCAGACAAGGCAGTACTATTTAAGCTTACTTCTGTTCTGTTTGGCTGGCCAGACAATTTATTCATAATCCCAGGACAGTACAATCTTTTCCCACTGCTGGAATAACAATCCCTGTTGAGTTAACTGGTTTTCCTACTCATGAACTTGGCCCTCTAACTTTTATTCTGTATTCCTAAGATGCTCAAGTTCAAAGACATACACAGTAAAGTTTGCCTTTGTTCTAAGCACAGCCCACTGACTCTGTCAGTCAGAAAGATTATTTTTCTCAGATGCCCAAACATTAAAATACTAATAGGAAGTATGTTCTGAGTTTAAAAACTGACTGTCTGAAGCCGAGATTTGGAAAAAAAAAAATCACAGATATTCTGAGTTTGCAATGCAATTAAACCCATAGTAATACATTTCTAAAACAACTTACTGTGCTGAATGAACTACAACAATTCGTCATGTGAGACATGCAGGGAGATGCATGTTGAGAACAAAGTTAGCCTGGATTCTTGCAATCAGAGCGTGAAATACTGTGGGCAGCTTACCTGCTGAAGAAGCTGTGCAGCTGTGGTCCCCGCACTTATGTTAAAAACAGTGAAAGGCTCCGGGCCTGGAATTCCATGAATTGTCACTTTGTAAGGCACAGAGGCTTTCCTTTCACCTGTGCTAAACAACTGTTCAGGCAATATTCAACAGGTTACTGATTGTTTTTACACAGGCATATGATTTTTATGTTGCATTAAGAGAAACTGTACACAAATTGTAAGGAATTCAACAGAGCAAAGCTACCTAGCTAATATGTGGTTCTTACACTACAGATCAAGGAGTTTAAAGGAAAAAAAGGGGGGGGGGCAACAAAAAACAAAACATGCCACCCTGCCTTGAAGAGAAAGAAGAAAAAGGAAGTTCTACAGCAAGGGTGCATAAACTGCCACTGAACAGCAGGTACAACTCCATCACTCACTGTCTGCATTGTAGGTGAACTCAGACTATTTGAATTCAAAGTATGAATGACTGGATGAAAACCTATAAAGCTTTTTTTCCCCAAAACCATTTCTGTTCTTCCTGTCTTCCCTACTGATTCACTGAGCTAGGTGTTTGGCACATATTCTCAGGAGGATAACATCTGCTACACAACTGCTGCACGCCCAGTAGCTCAGGAGGTTTCACCTAACACTCCAGCAAGAAGCAAAATGACAATGTACGTGCGTAAAACCACTGCAACACAAGTGACCCAGATAAACTAACATTAAGGGCTTTCTTAAAAAAATAATATATATATATAACATTTGTATTTGCACACATACACGTGCATTCATATGTGTATGCATATTTGTACATACAAACATACAGGTGTGTGCATACACACATAAGTATGTATTTATCCAAATATGGATTCCACCCTTTACTGTAACAGATTATAATTTTAGTCTCATTATGCCAAGGGAAACAGTAGTTGGTAGTTTGCATCTTTTTTTAATTTGTCCAGAATGCATTGCTTATGATCTATGCATAAAGAAATCATCTCTTGAATCTTACTGCTCAACCACACTCATTCTCCAGCACAGGTGTGCTTTTTGTGCTATACCTAAACACACCATAAGCCAGCCGTGGAAAAGCTTCACCCTCCCACCGTTTCAGTGGGATAAACTTAGTTCCACTGAAGCCCAGAAGAATTAGGCATCAAGGAACTTCTGAAAAATGTGGAAGTTTAAGGGCTAATGTCTTTGAACAGTCTGGTTCTAGAAGTCTCCAGATCACAGCAGTCATTAAGATAAAAATACATGGCATTCACAAAAAAATAACAATTACCATAGATGCAGTGTTTCCAGAGGGACTTTCTTCCATCCTCCGACTGTTTATGAATAAGCTAGAAATTTCTAATGCCTCGTTGTGCAGGTTATGGAGCTGGACATGTCTATAGCCTAAAAAGAAAAAAAAATAAGAAAAAAAAACTTTTGTAAGTACTTTGCCACATATTAGGACAGAAGTCTTGGAAATGGAAAACTCAGATTTGTTATATCTGTAGCACTAAAAGCACTGGAAAAATACTGCATTACTCCTCTTGTCTGCAAAATAGCATAACCCAAACGCTTTGAACTGCTGAGTGGCTCATATAGCTGTCTATCCTTATCTTGCTGTAATATTTGATATATTCATACATGAAATAGCTAAATATTAGAATACAAATGAAACAAGGACACAGTCTCACTGGGAAATTTGTTCACCTTTCTTTCATCTCTCCTACTGCCACTGCTGCCAGGAGTGCAATTTACCTCTGCCCTGATGATGACTAGTTATAGGAATTTCTTGGGCAAAAGGAAGTAGTGGAGTGACACCACTCTGGTCTTCCCAAAGGAGCAGCAAGTCTGGAGCTGAACACAGCCTCAGCTCTTACAACCAAAGCTTGTGATCAGCACAGGTTCCCAACAGCATGCGGTCCATCTCAAATCTGGGACTTCTCACAAGTCACTGGGTGTCCTCCAGCTCCTAGTGAGTATTAGACCAGCATCACACTGCAAGGGTAAAGTATATTGCCTGCTATTTGTTCCCTGAATCCTCCAGAAGAAGGCAACCAGCTGATTAAAAATACCCCTCTGGCAGGATTCAGTGCAGGAATTTGCTAGACCAATTTGGAATAAGGTGTTACTGCAAACTGTGTTACCTCTTTTTAGAGCTTTCAGTGGAATGATTCTTTGAGCTGTTACAGCTGAACTGTTGTTTTCAACAACTGCAAATCGAAGAAAGACCAAATCTTCAAAGTGAACCCGGAAAAGAAACTGTTCATTCCACATTGGGTTCAGAGTGTTGCGATGAATGGGCTTGGTCCGGAAATGGCAGCTATCCAGAGGCATCCCAAGCACATCGATTTCGATGCACGGACTTCCTGTGCTATTGCTAGGGCACACGTTCTGTCCAGACACGATCTGAAGCCGAGGAGTACACAGAGGCACAAATTAGTGGAGTCATTCTTTTCTGTCACAGTTCTGAGCTAAACTTTGCTTTTATCACATCCCTAAGTAGTTTGCTACCAAATTCATTTAATTACAGTGCTCCCCTACTTTCATAATTTCCAGGGCAGTAATTTCAGAAGCAGCCCTGCTTAAACCCCACATGCCCTTGCTATGGTATCTTTCCTCTGAAAAAAATATACTATATATCATGAGTGTAACCATTCAAGGCATTTGAAAGTTAGTCCAGAAAGAATGTCCCAGTAACATAGTCAAAAGGGATCAAATTTTCTTCTCAGTTACTCTGAGGTAATGGCACTGACCTCTGGCTTGCTTTGATATACACAGCAGAAAAATCAGGTTTGCAATTACCGTGGCTGCAAGACTTTTGATTCTTATGAACCTCAATCTTCTGAAACATTTCCTGGAAGGGACTGGCTTCTTGGAATAGCACTTCTTGCCATAAATCCGTGAATGATATATGGGATTATATAACTTCTTTGAAAATATTTTTTTAAATAATCAGTACAGCTTTTCACAGTGACTTTTTGTGCAACTTCTCAAGTGTTCACAAATGTGAAACACCCTGGCACAAGTGTAATTTTACACAGTTGTGTAATCCCAGAGAAAAGGTTGTCAGGACTGGATTTTGACAAACATTGTGAAGGAAACAGTGAAAGTAACTATGGATACAAAACAGCCAATAAAATAAAATAAAGATGATCATTTGCTGCTTCCCCCTCCAATTTCTTTTACATATACTGGCCTTCAGAAGTAAACGCAACTATTAAAGCTTCAGTCTTTTCACATAGAAGCATGACTGTAACGCTGGTTTAAGACTGTAGTTAAACGCTGCCAATTTCAATCTGTTCATCTGTATGGAATTCCCTTTTAATGTACTTACTGTTAAAGAATATATGGCTGGCTCCTTATTATCAAGATCTCTTTCTAGCGGACAAAATTGCTGGTACATTGAGCAATTTTTATCCCACAGAACAGGAGGTTTCAAAACATATCCACAGCCGCCATTAGCCTCAAACATCGCTGCATTAAGTTGCAGAGGAAGATCTGTGAAAGTAAGGCAGCCAAAACTGACACAGAGCAGTGGTACAATGGAAAAACAGTAACAGTGAAGACAACACATTTTAAATATATATATATGTATGTATGTTTCCAATTTTAGTACTATCAATTCCTGTTTGGTTTTCAGAGAAAGCTGTAGTTTATGTACCCAATCTGTCCAATCATTAGTTATATAAAACTATAAGAATAGTTCATTCTCTTCTATCCCTTTCTGATGTCTTTATCCAACTGTAGGACCTGCCTAAACCCATTCTCCAAGAAGTATCTATATATTTGCCATGAACTATATAATGAAAAAGCATCATCTATTGAGCTTTGTAGGCAACCTAACAGATCTGCCTTTGAAAAGGTGTGGGAACACAACATGGGATAGAAAAAAAATGTTCTGACCAACATTAAACCAGCATCCAGCACTTCTAATAAAAAGAGTTACTGAACTGTTACCTTTTAAACTTGAAATTATCAGAGGGGAAAACAGCCACTTACATCGGGGGGAAAGAAGCATTCAGCAATAGAATAAAAATTGAAGTTGTTGCTGGTCCTAACATTTCTGTGGTATCAGGAGATGCTTGCATTAGCATAAAGCTCCTGAATTGCTGCTCTTAATAATGAGATTGCCATTGTATGAAGCTGCTTGTGTTGGGGAGCACAGACAGATACCTTGTGGTAGCAGGTAAAGGTCACATGCAGTTTCACACTCCAAGGACCTAATTCACATTTAACATGTATGAAAAGTTGTGTGTTCCAGTACCCATACCGTCTGTTTGGTAGTTAAGAGCCACAAGCTGTACACCATGGAGCCAGAAGATGAGTGGATGGGGATTGGAGGAGTCGATGCGTGTGGCAGCAGGGTATGTCCTGAGGAGCTGACAGGTGGTGTGCTGGATCAGCTTCTGGGAGTACCGCCGGCACAGCCGCTTGGCAGCGTTCTCGTTCAGGGAGGAGATATGATAGCATTTGGGTGTCCTTATGATAGCACTGAGAGAAGCTGGAGAACTGTAAGGAGAGCAAGAGTCTTCCCATGTCTGCCGCATCACATCAAAAGGACCTGGAAAATAAACAATACCCTCAAGTCACAGCTGCAGATGCAGAGACTCCAAGAATTCAGTATTTTCTAGTGAGCTGTCTGCATGTACTTTGGAAATAGTAGAAAAAGATGATCCTGGAAAATGATACCATTGAGTATAAATGTCACATTCCTTCCTGTACAGTAAGAACAATCCACGAGAGGAAACAATGTTTAAATATTGGAACGATACTGTGATTTAATACTTAGAGCACTAAAGTCCAAACACGGGGTTGTAGGGTTGGCCTCTGTAGGGTTTGCATCCCTAACTATCACATACTTACCCAGCTGTAGGGTCTTCTGGGAGACACTATGCCATTCTTCTCATTTATACATTTTACATTAGGAAGGGAGGCAAGATTGAAAGCCATCTGGTAAGTCTCCTAACAGGCAGTTTACAGAGTGCCCTAAGAGTTAGGTGGCAAGTCCAGCAAAATACTTATGACCTTAAGAATTAGGCACTAGAGTTCTTTGTTTGTAGGTCATTGGTTTCTTGGAGGGAACCTAACCTGTCTGCTGCAGCCAGGCACTTGGGCTGAAAGAAATGCAATGTTCTTTGGGACAGAAAATGAGCACAAGAAAGGGTACAGCTCTGCAGCTTTCCATCTACAGCATTCAATTGAAAGGCAGACCATCTGGGCTCAATCCCTGCTCCAGGACCTTTCTGTACTTTCCTTTGTGTTTCTTTACATCTGTTCATATGCAGAAGTACAATTCCCAAGTTCACAAATTGGAGTTCACCTGTGGAGTCTAAACATTTCTAAGGTGGAACACAGGAGTTTGCACAATTACATGTTTGGACTTGGCTGAATTTTAGGTAACTAAGTCCCACATCAGAAGCTAAAAATCCTTTTTGGGATCCAGCCCAATAGTCTTGCCTTCCATTTGTACTTCAAAAATACTCATTCATCTCCTAAAAAACAAAGTTGAAGATAGAATACTTAAAATATGTTGGTTTTGAATCATTTATAAATGAGGGTCTTATTTTCCTGACCAATTAATCCTGTTCTAACATTCCACTACTATACACTCAACACTTGCTATAATAGTGTTACTGTAATAGCTGCTGTGCTAACAAAAAAACATTCCAGAGTTCAATATCTTGCACATTATAAAGTATATGATCTTTAACAACTTGGTCTGGTACAAAGTCATTCCATGTGACTGATGAAAGAAGATGCTAACTTTACCTTTTCCAGATGCTTTGGCAAGAGTAGCTGACTCCCCAGGGCTTAGTCTGCCAGGATTGTTGCCAAAAATGGACTTCCTGCTTTTTCTTTCTTTTCCTCTGCTAGAGCCAGATGGGTTTAGAGTTGACAAGCCTGTTCCCATAAATGTAAAATAAATGAGCCAAAAAACATGACCAAGAGGGCATGACATTTTCCATCCCATTTTACATTATTTTTTGAGGCATGGATACTCCTGTTATATAGTAAGCAGGGCAAGGAGTGTATTTTCCTCCATAATTTAATTTTAACATCCTTAATACATACATGCCTCTATATATTATATAAGCATATAATATATGTATTTGTATATATAATGTTTATGTAACATATATGAAGCAATACAGATAGATATAGACCCATATCTCTGTGATATAACTTCTCCATTTTACTTTTTGGCTTCAGAAGGTTGTGAGTGCATCAAATTGCCAAATGGTCCTAATTAATACTAAAAAAAATCTGTATTAACAGTCCCAATATATTCATCCTAAGAGTAATTTCAAAAAAATATCCTTTCTACAGAAGCAAAAATTCTGTACAGTATTGAATATCATGGTATTCATCTAGGATACAGTAGCTACACAATTAAATACAAAAATATGATTTAAAGACATAATGCAATGGAAAACCCCAAAGACCTGCTGGTTAAACAGTTTAACCTCAAGGTGTTTTGAGAGTTATCTTAATAATTATTTGTATTTCACTGATGAGAAATACGGTTGGTGTGTGAAATCCATTAAGCATGTAGTGGCCAATACATACTGGAAATGGTGCTGGAAAGCTCTACTATAGCTATTATTCAAGTATACACATTCCAACAAAATAATCATTACAGTCGTGATCTAAATCCCCGTGAAATAAACAGACTTCATTCCCTTTAAGGTCAGTTTATTTCTGTTGACTTTGAGAGAGCTCATGGAAGACTGAAGTTAAAATCTAAGTCAAAACATGTGATACTCATGCTAACACACACAGCAAAGAGGTGAGGGATTCTCTTAGAGGCCCATGATGTACTTTTATATAAAATATAACAAAGTACGCTGTTATTTGTCTAACTGTGACTCAGAAAATGATCCTCATGTACTCCCATCAATTCACACCTGCCTAAAGACTGCCTGGCTTTATACCTGTATTTCATCTACAAATATAAATCACAAAGAGGATACACTGATCTCTGTTCTATTGAAGTCAAGCCCACAGCTGTAAATTTTCAGGTCTCAATCTTTATGGCACGTCTACATGTACTTCATAAAACTATGCTGATAGCTTCAATACAACTGCTTTGGGTTAGTAAAATTTAGTATGTGCATAAATGTTTTCAGTGCTGGAGACTTACTGTCTCTTTGGGCCAAAGCATACACATAAACAATAGAAGATGGTAGAAGCTGAGATCAAGGAATATGAAGTGACTAGAAGAGGAGTTATGCACTATGTCCTTCCAGAATAATTTAATCCCAGTTTTCAATGGATCAAATGGATTTGGCACGCAAGATCCAGGTTTCAAAATCCTGTTGTGGAGACTGTCACTGAGGAAACAGACTAACCTCATAAATCACCAGAGACTGCAATGCAAAACATCAAGGTTAAATGAACTGTATGTGATGGCCACAGGGTAAGCTGCAGCTGGGAGTTTTCTTTCAGTCTTTCCCATGGGCATGCTTTGCAAGTGACAGGCCTCCTCCCAGAAGTAAGCTCCATTTTTCACTCCAATTTAAAGTGGGCTCCCAAGTATAGCATCACCTATTCATAGAATCATAAATTCAGAGCATAATGGAGGTTGGAAAGGACTTGGAAATCATCTGGTTCAACCCCCTGGTCAAAGCAGAACTGACTTAGATCCCATCGTATTACCACAATAACAGAGCAAATGTCTCCTATCTCCCTACAACCCCTATGCTATATCCTTCAGGTTACACAATTTAGTGCCAGCCTCTCTTGTTAGACACAAGTATATGACTCTACTGCTTTTAGAGTTTTAATCCAGAGGATGGCAAACTTCCATGCCCTTCTTATTCTAAACATGCCAAAGTAACAGGTCAAAATGTAATTGTCACTATCTCGCCATGTGTTTCTGATCAGCAGCCAGTTAGTCTGCAGGTTTGCAGACCCTGAAAATAATTTACAGTACTTTACAGTACAGTGCCATCTTTTATGTTCACCTGAATTTCTTCAAAATTGATACCATACTGGCAGATAGTCTGATGCGGTGGAGATGGTGCCTTAATTTTATGATGGTTAAATTATGTGACTTTGCTCATTGCACTTGGTTGTGTGGATCCTGTTTTTACATAGTTAGCTTTCTCTACACATTGTATAAGAATCCTCAGCCAACAAGCCATGTGCAAATGGGTTATAGCAATACTGTGCTCAGGTATACTTCACTGCCCTCATTTTGGGTGTCCCCAAAAGACATTAAGAACATTATCTAATTCTCTTAGATAACGGCATGTTGATGCACAACAGACTGAAATTGAAGTTATATAAGGACCATAAAGGTCAAATACCACTGAAACACCAAGAGCAGTGGTGGGTTCCTCCTTACCAGAGATTGTATAAACAATAAATGTTTTTTCTCCACATGATGAATTGTGTTTCAACTAGGGAGCACTTTGGGAATTCCATGCTACTCAGTAGGCTAGGCTTAGTGAACATAATGATCCTTGTCTCATTTTATAGTCACAGATAATAATGCTCAGAGACATGGGCAATTGTAAACACAGAACAGAAGTATATGGTGACAGGACAAATAAAGTATTCACACTGTTGGTCAGCCTCTGAGACAATGATCCTGCCCTCACTATCTCCAAAAGTCCTGCATTTTCTGAGCTGGGGAAGGAAACTCATCAATAGACCTACATAATCATGGATATACCCACCTTTTTTCATTATTAATGGACAATATTGAGGTAGGGGAGTGAAATAGAGGTATTCACTATGTCTGTGACCTCCAGCTGAGCAGAGGAATCAAATCAGTCACATGGTGGTCTTTGATGTTTACATGTGTTGTAGAGAAGGTAGTATTTGTCTCAAAGGGTGAAACATACACGAGTTCGTTGGAAAACCAATTCCTGTAGCTTCGTGTGTTCATCTGTGAACAGAACTCGTTTTTTTCTCAAGTGTTCTATTCATGTGTCTTTTAAAGCAAGAGGAAATCTGATATAGAGAGCAAATATTTCTGTTTCTAACTGAACTTACGTTAAAAACCTGATATATACTTATCACAGATCACCGTAACTTCTTTGTGTGTCAAAATACTTGGAACAATGTAAATTATCTCTGTTTAATCTAGAATATCATTCCTTAAAAGAAAATATTTTATTTGAAAGATATCTCATTGTAGACTTAATTAAAGAGTATCAAATTTGAATTTTTGGAAGTCATTATTGTTACAAGTAACACCTACAATTCTTAAAGTTATAAAAGATAATAAAAGAATGTCTCTCCATTTTTCAGCATGTTTATCTTGCCTATTTGACACTATTTTATGTTTGGCTAGCTTCTCTAATCTGATTATAGTTCTATTTGTATAAGATCATGATTTGGCAGAATTGCTAACTTTTCCACAGAGAATCATTCCATTAAAATGTAGATTTTTCATTCAAAAATTTAAACACTTCAATAAACAATAAAATCTCAATTTAAAAGTATTTATGTACAAAGTATGAGCCAAAACACACACAACCTCATGTTTCAGTACTGTACAAGTAACTATCAGTGATCTCTTCAGTTACTCCCTCTCCTGCTTTGCAAACATTATTTTTCCTACCCTATAAAATAAGACACTCTTTTTTCCTTAACCCTTTCCACATACTGTGTTTGGGGGTATGTGTGTGAGTGCACAGTCAGCCATTCTCGCCCACCCCATGAAAAGGCTGCTTTGTCTTCTTTCTTCCTGGAGCTATCCCCACTGGCTTCTTCAGCCCAGTGGTCAGAAAATCTAAGGAACTTCAAAAGGTTTGAGCTTTCTGCAATACCCCAACAAATGGCTCCCTTCCTATCCACTTAGGAAATGACAGAAAATGCAGATTGTAGGTAAAACTGAAAAACTCTAAACTGAGATCACTTAAAGAATGTGACAAGCACTTCATGCAAGGTTTTAAGAATATTTTCCTTCCTAATTTAGTACCTCTTTACATGGAAATTCTGAGCTCTTACGATAAGGCTTTCTTTCATCTGTCATGCCGTAATGAAGCAGTTATCTAAGTTGTGAAGACTGGGAAATTTCCATTTTGTAAACATTTTAAGACGGCAAGAAATATATCTTCCCATGATGGATTTTAGTATATTACTTCTCAGCTAGAAGCTATTATTTTGTAGACTACCAAATCATCAAGAAAAAAAAAGATCCTCAACTACTTAAATTAAAAAAAGCTTGTGCTAAGCAATTCAAAACATAAACATAGTATCTCAAAGAATTAGAAAATTTGATACAGTAAAACAGAGAGTTACTTACCTGGGAACTTCACAGCTTGACAGTAAATGACGAGATCTGATAGCTCTGGGGCTATCTGTCTGCTTTCCTTCTTGTTTTGTGGAAGGTAGAATTCTTCACCCAGTTCCATATCATAAACCTAAGTGACGATTCCAATAACATACAACAATAAAATTACTGCATATAGAAGTACTTTGGTATATCTTACTTATGTCCTTAAAATCTTTTATCTCATTCTTCCTATATGGTTTGCTGTCTTCTCCTAACAGATCTCTGGTTTATGCATCAATTCCTGTCACTGACACTGGGACAGTGTGCAAAAGCCTCAGAGAGAGTCATTTCTACCCATTTAGGAAAAAAAAAAAAAAAAAAAAAAAGCTTTTCAGGTGAAACTACAACTTACTATACAGCAATGCAGTGGTTTCGCTAATAAATAGTAATGTGGCTATTTGATATCATAGTAGAACATTTTATATTATTTAGAAACACACACTGAATATTCAGATGAAATTTTTGGTTCTGTCAGTGTCAACAGAAAACAGATATCTCAATAATCTTCAGAATTTAGCTTCAGTTAAGTTATTGACAGCACCAACAGCTAAATTTTCAGCCAAATGACCTGTACCTCCAATAACCTTTGAACACTTTACTTGAACAGTATGTTGAATGTTTGTTCTATTAAATTTATTTTCTCTGCTGTGTTTCCATGCCTTCTACTATTTGTCTTCATTAAAGTGCATTTACCATCTGATATCTCAATTATCTAAGCTGTACAAATCCTGTTAAAGTTGATTATATATCAAAGTGGGGATGAGAAGAAAGGGGGAGAAAAGCAGAACTACCTTTCCTTTATTACTATAAGTAGCACAATCAGCCTTCTTTATTCTTTTAGCAGTCTCTTCATTATATTCAAACTGCAGCTTGTCACTTGATAATTTATTCTCAGGTCGGTCTTCAAGAATGTTATCTAAAAATTAATGGAATTTTAATAAACATAAAGCCAAACCATTTCAGCTGGAAATTTAAGTTAATTTACAGTATCTGTGGATAATGCCATGAATTTTATGTGAATAATCAGATGCTAGAATAATACATTTACTGGTCAAAGCATTCTCTTTTAGTAGTAGCTTTCTACTTAAGAAGTTTAATGCTCAGCTTTGGTTAATATGTTGTGCTTTTTAAAAGCCCATCCTTTTGTGCTTAGAAGATGCTTAAAAAATAATTTAATGAATTAAAATTTCTTCTTCAAGCTTGCTATCTGAAAACAACTGATACCCCCAAACAACAAAGAATTGCTGCTCCAAACAAGTAACCACCTCAAATATGTATAATGTGTCTTTGAACACGATGTTTTGGCTTTCTCCTGCTTACATTCATCATGCACAAATATTTTTTTTTACATCTATAGGAATTCCTCTTCATAGCTGCATATTTATCAGAGAATAATACAACGACTCATTAGACTTTCTGGGTCAACATATCGTAACTGTCACAAAAGGAATGGTTTTATTTTATTCCTGATACACCTAATGCTTTGACCATACTCTTTCTTTGCATAACCAGTGTCACACATGCAGCCTTCTAACAGTTCCTGACCAGCTAACAAGGCAACATAAAAGTATCTGATTACATTTTTAATATAAAGTAGAAACCATATTTTCACATGGTCATTTTTAACAGGCTGGAGGTGCAGTGCTGATTTCATGCAGTTAAAATGCTCAACCAAATGGCCTTTACCTTCCTGGCTGTTAGGAGCAGGAGAAGCATTAAGGACATCAGCTACAGGGAAACGGAGTCAGAGAGGGAATAAGAGTAAAGGAAATTAAGATTTACAGCCAGAGAAATGAAAATTAAGTGTCAGTTGTAAAACTATTAGCCTTACACAAACCTAATGGATCAGTGAAAATATAAAACTGAAAATCTTTTAGAAGGTTTACGGACTACTTAGATTAGTTTTGTCAAAATATCAACATAAATAAAGATCCCAAAGAATAATAATTCTAATAAGGCAGTAGATCATGCCTCAGATTCCTTCATATTTTGCACACTGTGAATGTTTCTTGCTAGGTTCAGATTTTTCAGATCTTCTCTTAACTAGAACATTGCTCAAACATTACTTACTGTGGTTGGCTTGCAATATTTTCCTTGCAAACATGTTAACAAACATCCAAGTTTTTCCACAGCAGTTTTCATCTATGCTCTCTCTACCATGCCCCACACAAGAATACTCAGGCAGCTAGGCCTACTTTCTAGCAAAACATAACTGCAGGTAGCACCAGAATTGAACTGTAATTTTTCTATTAGCATGAATAATGCTAGTATCCCGCAGACAGCAACAGTCAGATCTTGTGTTCATTAGTTTTTGATAATTTTTTAAAATCATTAACACAGAAGCAAGTAAAGAAACTGACTGTGCTGCAAAATATGCTCAAGCATCACAACTTTGAACATGACATCTAGAACTTAAATAGGTACATATAAGACTTAACGGTTCAATAAGTAAAAAATTTTACTATTTAGCTAGGAGAACATGCCCAACTGCATCAGACCAATAGACTGATATTCTGTTTCAGACAGTGGAAACAAGAGATGCTGTTTAAAGAGAGCACTACGTATGGTCTATTTCCCTTGGACCACCCCAACATCCACAATTGCTCACTATTAGGGATGTTGGACTGTACATTTCTACTTATAACTTTTACTTATAATCCTGTTCATAAATTTGTCCAATCCATATCAACCCTGCTGATACTGTTTGCCTGCACAATTTCCCGTGGCATTAAGTTGCAGATATTTACTACTGGCTGCACTTTAAAAAAATGCTTTCTTTTACCCCTTTTAGACTGATCTACTTGTTTTACTGAGAGCCTCCTAGACCTCGTGAGTAACAGTGCTGTACTCCCTTTTATCCACTACTTTGTCATTCATAAATACTCTCCAAATCAACCCTCAGTTCTCTTCTCTATCACCTGAAGAATTCCAGCCTTTTCAGGCTCCTGCAGGGCCACTGCCCCATTCTCTTTACTTTCTTGGTTGCCATGCTCTCTGACTTACTCCAAAATAACCTTCTCAAGATCTGTAGGCAGGAACTGGACACGGAACCCAAGTTGTGGCAAACCAAGGTTTTATACAGAAGCAAAAAGGTGTTTTGTTTTCAGTACGCTTCCTGATGATCTCCAGTATTTTATTGGCTATTATGGCTGCCACCATACAACAAGCTGAGGACTTCAGGGAACTTTCAATCACTCCAAGATCTCTCAGATAGTTATGGCCAGTGTAGAATTTTGAATCATGTAGCAAGCTTTTGTTTTTCTTTCCCACTTATATATTACCTTATATATTACTTTATATTTGTCTACATTGAAGTACATCCATAAATTTTTGTCCATTTGGTCAGTTTTGTGACTCGTATCTGGAATTATTTAACAATGTTGTAGCATTTAACTTCCCAAAGAGCATGATATTACTTGTGGCATCACTACTGTATCATTGAGGCCCCACTTGAGTATTGCATACAGGTCTGGGGACCCCAGCACAAGAAGGACCTGTTAGAGCAGGTCCAGAGGAGGGCCAGGAGGGTGCTCAGAGGGCTGGAGCACCTCTCCTATGAAGACAGGTTGAGAGAGCATGTCTAACCTGAAGAAGAGAAGGCTCCGGGGAGACCTCATTGCAGCCTTTCAGTACTTAAAGGGGAGCTTAGAAAAAGATGGAGAGTAACTTTCTACACAGGCAGATAGTGATAGGACAAAGGGGAATAGTTTTGAACTAAAAGAGGGGATATTTATGTTAGATGTTAGGAGGAAATTCTTTACTCAGAGGGTGGTGATGCACTGGGCACAGGTTGCCCAGAGGAGCTGTGGGGCCCCATCCCTGGAAGTGTTTGAGGCCAGGCTGGATGGGGCTTTGAGCAACCTGGTCTCAAAAGCCACAGAGGTGCCCCTCTGTGTCCATGGCAGGGGGGTTGTAATTAAATGATCTTCAAGGTCCCTTCCAACCTGAACCATTCTATGATTCTATGATTGTTCAAATGCACTGATATACATTAATATATTATCTGAAAATTACCAACAAAAAATAACAAATACTCATATAAACTGTTATTCCCTGTTCCCTTAAACAAGCCCAGCTACAGTAGCTTCTCTACCTTTATGCATGAAGCAAACTGCTGACGCTGAAAATGGAACTAAAATAGGTATTTCAGGGGTCTCTGGGATTAGAAAGCAACCACAGAGGGTTTTGAAGAATCTGCATCTTAGATTCATGGCAGTCAGGCAGATGCAAGGACTAAGCCTGTTGTGAACCTTGAACTTTCAAGTGTCTCAACTCCTTCGAAAAGGCAATACAGGTGAATGGAGATAAAGTACACTATGAAGATAATATTTTTTGCATAATTTATAATGAACATAGAAATAATCCATAAAGACTAAAATTCAGCATACATTGCACAGTTAAAAAATCACATGGTTGGAATTAAACTCACACTCACGTTCTGTATATGTTCAAATTATTTTCACTACTGCACCAAAGTGCTACTGAGGACGTTTAGTACATATCACAAGGTAAGATCAACTTACCTATATTGTTCCTGAACTAGAATGATATGTGCATGTCTTATTGCTATAGTTCTCTAACAAAAATACTGTAATAAATAAATATATATTGTTACCATCAGAGAGAGATTCATAGTCATAGTCATATTCATCCTCTTCATCTTCTTCCTCTTCATTGGTAGTTGTAGGGTTGCTAGCACCATTGCTAGCCTGTGCTTGCATATGCGCCAGCTGGTGAGCCTAACACAACAGAAATACTTATTAAATTACTGGAAAGTATTTTTAAAAAGCAAAAGTCTTTTCTTCAGTATTTGAATCTTATGTTGTTTATATGAAAATACTGAATACATATAGTGAGGAATAAGTAAGATCGTCAAGATCAAACCAACATAACATTCTAAGGGCTTCAATACAAAGAAAATGTGTATTGGTAGAAAAACACAAATATACGAATCCTGATTAATTATGGGGAAGCGTCCATTTTGCACGTTATTCAGAACATGACTGCCTTATCTCAGTCTGAGGTATGCTGATTTAGAATCAGTTTAAAACTTTTTTTTAAAGAATGAAGAACGTCCATATATTGGTACAATCAGTGTGATTTACTTATTCTGATACAAGCATGCCAGTCTAAATGGGAAGATTTTCTGTGAGGAAAAGCCCTAAAATTCAAGAAAAAAAACATTTTTTTTTTTTTTTGCCTCCTAAGATTTGTTATTTTAAACTGTATTTACATTTGGGGTAAGAGCAATTAGTCTGCAATGAATCAATCCAATTGCAATCTATCTGAAAAACAGAATCCCCTACCAAAAGGGAAGAAAAAAGGAAATATTTGCCTGGCTTGAATAGGAAAAAATAAATAAATCCAAATTCTATCAAAAATTACAACATACTATTTATATATGTACATATATATATATATGTATATGAGTATACTTGAGTATTCTATATATATACACACATGATGCATCTCACTATTTCTCAGCAAGCATGAACAGTATATGTTATATATAGCCTCAGAGTGAAACTTCATTTATTTTCATCACATAGAACATGGTGCTAATAATAGTGTCATGAAGTATTATAAAAATAAAATACACTAAAATTTTGTGATGCTGTCTACTTATTTGCAAGTGTTATAATCCTCTCTTTGTCTTCCAAGCATGATAATGCATTAGGTAATTCCGCAGTACAAACTTGAAGTACAAATGAATTACTTCTAGCTATAGTTATGTCTCACTGCTTCCTATTAAGAAAGAACTGTACCTTTTGTTTCAATATATCCACTGGTGTTTGATGGGCTTTGAGCTTCTTGTTTTTAAGCAGGATTTTTCTTTTCAGTTGGCCAGGTGAAGGAAGCATGGGGTCATCAGAAAAGTCACTCTCAAATAAAAACTTTGTTACCAGCTTATCTCCAAATACATTCTGAAATATCGAGAATGTAATATATTATGAAAGAATCCTAAGGCTTGTGCTTAGAATAATTTACCACAATTTATGGTCTACCTTGAAAATTTCAGCCATCTTGCGCTGCTGAGGTAATGAGCAGTGGTTTTCTATGGATATGATAATTGGCATGTCAGAGGTGATAAATGCGTTGCGATCAATAGCTTCAACTACTTCCTACGAGAATGAAAGGTCATTGAAAGAACATGATTAGTTTCCAGCATTCAGTCACCTTACTTCAGTTAAAAGGGGAGAAAAGGGGGCATTTGTTTTCCCCTCTAAGAAGAAAGAATCCACTATATTCTTCTGTAATAAGATCCTCCAGATCAGCCTAGCATCTTATAACAACAGAACTGATAACAGCTACTTATAGTTACGTTGACACACACACACACACACACAAAAAGAAAAAAAGAAAAAAAAAACACGGAAAATTACAGTACATTTGCTACAAAAACTAATTTGAAAACCATAACGTTTACAATTAAGGAGTTCATGTCTGATGTACTACATAGCTTATATCCTATTAGGATTTAGCCTATTAGGATTTGTATTTCCTGTAGACTTTTTTTTTTACCTCATTAGAGAAAAAAGTACAGATTTTTGTTTTTATACGCAATTACTAGCATACCTTAAAAGAGATCTTAGTAGTAAGAGTGTGCCCATGATAAATGATAGGCATCCCATCATCGCCATCCCAGCAGTCTAATTCTACACTTCTACAGCCTTGTAAGAGAACCTACAATGCAATTGAACAGTGTGAGCATGTAGAAACCATAGACTCGTATCATCAAAGCAGAAGATGAGCACTGCAGAGCTAATGAAAGCCCAGTGATCCAGAAAAAGAGCTGGAACGAGCAATCTCTGAAGAGTAAACACAGTCCACAGAAGCTACAGTCCCTGGCTAACTGCATTTTCGAGTGGGAAAATGAATAAAGCATTTAAGTTCTTAGGAGAAGTACCATAAGGCTTGAAAATTCACGCTATTTTATGGAACATATGGTATCTGCAGAAAGGGGTTCTTAATATTACGAAGGGTTCTTAATTTCCAGAGACAGACAAACGTTTCCATATTTCTACCTGCAAAAGCAGTTGGAAAGTAACATGGCGATTTATTCTGGGTTGTTAATATGACAGCTTAAGGGCACAGCATCTGCAGCTTCTTTGCTGTTTTTGCTTTGGGATGGTTTGTTGTTGTTGTTTGGATTTTTGTTTGTTAGTTTGTTATTGTTGTTAGTTTTTTAAGTAGAAGAAGGTCTAGTGAACACCTTCCATGAGGATAATCAGAATGCAAATGTGCCAGGCCATCTTGTTTAGTGATATTAGACAAATTTACTTCCTTACTTAAGGAAGCTCTACTTTTTAGAAATCCACTGAAGAAAGCAAAAAAGGAAGGAGGGAAAGATAAGCTAACCTATCTATTGTCAGCCCTGTGCTTTTATTGCTATTTTTTTTCAGAATGCCCATCGCTAAAAAAAAGTTATTACAATTAAATATTTTACTGAAAACTAACATCTCTACAAGCAAAATCATCTTCAGCAAATACATTCATGAGCAACAATAAAAAAATAGTTCTCCTATGCAAAATGCAAATTACTGTGTTTCAGGCAGTTGTGTCTATGGCTGGCACACCATCACTTCTGCGAGAGCCAGACACACTGAGCCAGAACAGACTGCCCCCTCTCCTCTGGTGACAACTGCCTGGGGGACAGGAAGAGGCTTTTCTGCATCATGCATATATTAGAGCCAGATGAGCTCTGTCTCACTTCCAATCTATTCCCAATAAAATACTCACATCACTCTGTGCAGTGCTGTTACGGGAACCTCCTTTGCAACTACATTATTCAACACAATCATGTTATTCAGGCTTTCCTAACACAGCGTCACCCTTCTATCTTAAAACTCCAAGCAAAGTGGCACATGGGATGCCAGATGAGCCCTTCTCAGTGGTGAGTCACTAACATTTAGAGTAATGAAAACACTACTCACAGGGAAGTTGATGCTTTCTCTAGCATTTGGTAAATATACAAACACACAAATACATATATATGCACACAAACACAGAACCAAATGCCCTAGGGAGAAATCATTCTTTTCCTGTTCACAACCAAAGAGGCATAAAGTCTAAAAAACTCTAGAATATTCCTAGAAGTAATGTTTTTAGAAGTTGTAGTTCCATTTGATATTTGTCTTTGCAATGCAATGTACAATATTTGAATAGTGTTTTTGACATCTGAATGAACTAAAATATTAGATCAGTCTTTCCTGTGGGAAAGTCTAATTTTAGTAGGTTGGGTCAGACCGACTGGTGTCTAGATGCTATGAATTTCAAACTAAGCCCTTTTTTTTGCCTTAGAAAAGACATCTGAGCACAACTGTGCTTACGGGCAGCTTTCCCACACATCATGTTTTCCAATGTTTTACAGGCAGGGTCTTAGAACATTCAGATTTACAAAGCAAAAAGGTCACATTTCTGCGACTTGCCAGTCAAACAAACAATTCCATGCTGAAAAGTAGGCAATGCTCTAAACCTGTATACCTGGCTGTAGAGCTCCACTGAGGATTCCCCTTTAAGCTGATGGCCAGTAAGGTAAGTATTGTGTGAAGATTCAATGTAGTAATATGACAGTGGAAACTGCAAGTCTTCAGCATTCTCTTGTGACTCATCATTTTTGGAGGCAAAGTTGTCTTTATCCATCAAAAACCTAAAGGGAGATGTCAAAAAATTTTATGCCATGCTGAGTTTTTGTGAATGTCATGCAAACATTAACATACTGGTGTCATCATACAAATATGTATATAAATTATCCCTTAATTACCTGGCAAATCCTTCAAAAGATAGCAGCCCCTGCTGGCACATATTCACACTAGGTTCAAATTTCTACAAGAAGGAAGAAATGGAAGAGATATATAATAATTATTTTTAGAAATACTGTTTTTTCCTATTTTCATAGTGTAGTTTTCTCACTGAGCTAACTAATTAGTATATCTAAAACCAGCCTTTTTGTGGCTAAAGTAGTAGCGGTGTCTGCAGAATGCTCATGCTTGTTTTAAAAATCACTAAACAAGCAATCCAAACTATTAATTGCTGCATCATAGAATCATTCAAGTTAGAAGGCACATTGAAGGGTCATCTGATCTAACCTCCTGTTCAAAGCAGAGTCAGCTCTTAAGCTGAAATTAAAAAGGATCTATAATCATGCACCCTTTTCCTATCAATTGTGCTCAAATACAACACAATTGGAGACTTGTGGTGTGCTACCCTGACATTCCTTTAGAATTTATGTCTTTTGAACTTTGCAAATTTATGTTACATATTGATAGCTGAAATATCCAATTTCTAACCTTAGTTAACTGCTAAGTGGGTGCTTGGTTTTGTATTGTACTAATTACACATTTGGAGGTATTCAAAATTTGCTAAGTACTTTCTAATTACTTCAGCCATTGGATATAAGGGAATAAGATGTTCACATTTGCTCCTGGAAAATAACTCTGAGAGGATGAATATTTTATTAAGGTCTGTTTTTGTTTCTTTGTTTGTTTCTAATCTTTCTTTTGTTTCATTTTGTTTGTTTGTTTTAAACAATAAAAGAAAAATATGTGGAAATAGTGTTTTTTAAGTTAGGGTTAATCTCTACCAAAAGTCATCACAAACAAGAAGAAAACAATGCACTACCATGAATACTTTCCCCATGTGTTGATCTCCCTTCCCAGGTAAAGCATATATAGCTAAAAAAATATGTTTATTTGCATGATTTTTTTTTCTTTTGATGGGTGTATATATATGTACACTTGCACAATTTTATAGCCTGCAATAAAGATACAATTACATGTTAAGTTTGCCAAATGGAAACAAGAACTACAAAGTAAAACACTTGGTGACCTGAAAGAATAATGTTGGGCATGCTTACAGAATAATGTGCAGTGACAACATTAACCTGAAAGGAGATGACACAGATACACTATTCTGAGTTTGAGGAAGACAAGCAGGGGAAACAGAAATGAGCAAGACTCCCAGTAAAAGGACCTGCAAGATGTTTGTATTACTAACCTGGATAATACTGAGGATTTCATCATAGGTGCAGTGTTCTCCTTGGCAATTCACTAGGAAGTCATTTAGTTGCTGGATGCCCACACCAAATATCCCCAGTGATGTGCTTTCAACTCCAGTACCATTAGTTACAATACTGGCAGCAGCAATAGCATCAGATATTTGCCTCTGGTTATCTGACAGCTGCTGCCTACTCTTAATGAACAAACCAAGGTCTGAAACATTCCTAGTCAACAAGTCTTAAAAAAATAAATAAACAAATACAAATATCAGATACATAATTAATGTGTATTATATACATTATATAGAATTTAACTTAATAGAATATTTAATTATAAATTACTTGAATATCTTATTGAATATTTTAGCATTAACAGTAAATCTGAATAGAACCAACTTCTTTCTATCCACTAATAGGAGAGAGAGAGTTAAGTGTGTACATAAAGCAGTGGGAGAGGACTGCCATAAGTGTTCAATTATTATAAATGAAATCCTAGATTTTTTAACATGGATTCACAATCTCTCATGGTGTCACCCAGGATCCTCCTGTTTCCTCACAACCACGTACAGTCTTGAAGCCTTTCCTTTGCTGTGTGCAATCCCATAGACTCCCTGAGTGATCACACCTTATCTTCTTCCAGTCCCATATGCCAGTGGTACTGTACTCTCCCCACAGGCTGCTTGGCATAAAGACTGCTTTCTTTAACAGTGGAGAAAGCTCCAGACTTAGATTATGGTAACTGGGGAATGTAAAGAGGGACAGAGGTTTCCTTCCCCCTTGTCACACATAAAGCAGATCTACTAGGAAAACAGATAGGAAAAAATCAACCAGATGAGACACAGTGCACACAGCCTTTTCATTTCTGCTCCCTATGTTTACTCACTGTTTTATTCCTACAGCAGATTCCATTGCTCCTGCAAACAGATACTCCCTGTGTTGGGCCCAGCCTATCTGCAAAAAGCTTTCTGCCTCTGCTATACCAGTTACAGATATATCTGGTTAATATAAAGCAGGAAAAGTTTTCCTCTTCTTCATTTCTGAACAGAGAACCTGTCTTACATCCAGCTAACTAGGTCTTAACTCGAGGTACGGCAACAATCCTGTATTTTAACTTATAATTGATTGCTGTTTATGAGATTGACTGGGACACTTTTACTTGAGGTCAATAAATGAAGGTGTTCAGTATTCTCATGGCTGTGTTTTCCTCTTATACAAACCTAAATCAGGTTGGAATCCAATGTTATTTTCATCAATCTTCAAATGAGTATAAAGTGGAGTAGGCTCTAAACCGGATCGATTGCAAGGCACTGCATAGACATCAAAAAGGTCTTTAAGATCCTTGCGGCTACGGACACTGCAAAAAGAGTTGAAAATTTCAACTTCTGCTCTTTTATAAACTTGGGTGAATGAGATCAATACAGAATAAAGATTTATTTTACCTGAAAGACTTGAAGAGCTCCACAAATTCCACAAAAGTCATGTTGCTATCAGAAACCATGAAGTTCTGAAACCCCTTCATTCCTCCTTTAACACGGCCATGCCAGCTACTGCTGCTCCATGTGCTAAATCAGAAAGAGCCTGCTGTAATTTGGTTACATTAAATTTCCACTTCTTGAAATATTATGCATTACTGCATTAATAGTTTATTTGTATTCTTTAATGTATTTACTGGCAATATTTGGAAGAAGCAAATAGAGCTGTATCTTATAAGATCTACAATGACTGTTTGTATTTTCTTGTTTTATAACGGCTATTAATTTCCCTCAAGACAACTGCTAACTTTGCCAGAACAATTAATGTATATGCATACTATTTAAAGCTCTTCCATGTGCAAAAGGGCCCGATGCAAACGGCACAAGTGAAAGTATTCTCATTTTTTTTTTTTTTTTGGTAAGAAATCAATGCCAGCATTCTTGTACCACAAGCTTTAAAAACCATGTCTTGCTGTACATGAGATTCACTAAAGATTTGCGAAGGGAGAAATAGAAGGGATGTAGAATTCCTTAGAGATCTGCACTGTCAAAAAAAAAAAAAAAAAGGAGAATAGACAGTAATATTACAACTGGATACACAATAAAACCAATATTTTCCTGTGCAGGTATGGGGTTTTGTTTGTTTGTTCACTTCCATATCTGGGAGAATTAAGGGTGTAGATTTAAGAAGTATAACCCTTCCCCTGGCACTCAACCCTCCTTATTTCCCATCCACATGGACTTCTCAGATACTTTCCAAAAACAGTCCAGATTATCATCAGATACCTCAAAGACAGGTCAAGCTACAGTCCTCTTCTTCTTTTAGGCTTGGACAGTAGCCTGTGGAGGCCATTTCCTTCCAGAAATGAGGTTCTATTGATTTCCTCCTTTCAGCTGCTTGGGCTGAAGGAAGGAGAGCAAACTGGAATTTCTTGAGTGCAAAGGGAGAAAATGATCACAGAAATAACTAGCTCTATGGTGCTCAATATTTTGGTTGACAATAATTTCTTTATAACTGCAATTGTTAACCTGAATTGTGCAACTGAACAAAGTTTTTGAAGCAAAACAATGAATTTCCAGAAGCTGCATCCCAAAGTTTTCAGGCTACTACAGGACTTAGACTAGTACTTAGTCCCCACCTTGAAATATTCCTTGAGCTGTATGAACAAGTTCTTACTAAAGTTCTTAATAAATTACTAAATGATACCCTTACAAATTAACTACTAATTTGTAAGGGTATCAGCCAGATGGGTCAAGATCCCACATTCCTTCCAGGTCCTAAACACAAATGACCATACATGCATGACTGGGTTTTACCAGCATCAGCATCCTGCAAAGGAAGGTACCTAAACGGCCAATACAAGAATTGTCTAGTTGAAACCATAACTAACTCCAGAAGTTACCGTTTTTGTTTCAAAGTACAAGACTAGGTGACCGTGTGTCAGACTTTATTGCTCCCTAACGTACAAATCTACAAATCCATTAGTCTAGGAATTCTGCCATCAGGTTCAGTACAAATAGTTCCAACAGCTGTGATGGAAAAACAGGACCAGTTTGTTGTCCACTGTCCCTAAAGACATTTGCAGTCCCTGGAAATTTGTGTTAGAAGCAGACTTCTTTTCACATGAATATACTAGATCAGATTCCTCAGTTCACTCCTGGCCTGGGGTGCATGCATGCAATTGAAAACAGCATGTGATTTAAAGTATTAAAAAATACCATCTACTTTGGTTGATAGTGTTCAATTTGTTTGACATCACTATGGCAAGTACTGACATACTGCATGTAACTTTTTGGCTAAAATCATTCCTAACATTTTTATCAGACAAGAAAAATAAACCACCATGAGGAAAGTCTCTTGACTCCCAAAAACAGACTGGAGCTGTGGAGTACTCAAAAGAAAACCAGCAGCAGATGAGAAAGCTCACAATTTCTCCAGAATTATCACTAAAGATTATCTTCCACACTAATTCCACAGGTAATAAGTACAAGACTGTTAAAAAACATCAGAAGAAACTAGAAAAATCCACTACACCACTAACCATCAAAACTGTGTAATTAGGAAAGGTATAGATTATACCGGTATATAGATAATGAGAAAGTTCACACTTCCTTAACAAATAAGCCCCCATCTCTAAGTTTTCATGTTCTGCAATATAAATATGAGTGGTGTTACTACCCTGTACCCTGTTTCCACCTTACAGGCAGCACTAGATTTCTAAAGAACTTGGGAATTTGCTGCATGCACATCCACTTGGAAGGAATGACAGAAGACAGCTGCAGGCTACCTGTGCGTGGAAATCATAAGTACATCTGGATTGCATAAGGATTTATTTTCAGTGTAAGTTGTTTGTAAGGAGGTAAGGAATATCAAGGGTGTGAGCTATATAAGTAAAAATACAGTTCTTCATTCTCTAACTGCAAGAAGTACTATTCTTTAAAATGTACAACAAAATCTTTCTTTAACAAAATCTTTCTTATTTTAAATTAATATTTTTTTTTCACTTTAAGAAATTTGATTTATTCAGAGCTTCTCACATGGTGTAGACATGGATATAAGTAATTGTTTAGGGAAAGTTATTTTTAATATATATATTATATGGATAGAGAAAAAGAACCAGAAATCTTCCTAGCTGCTAGGCTGCCTCTTTAATCATTTGTTACCAGCTAATATTTCTGTACTGCCAAGGCTTATGTAGAGCCCACTGGCACCCTCTCCTCCCTGCTCTGCTAAATCGTGGGTTCTGTGAGGGACCATACATGCACCTACAGCTGCACAACCACTGAAGGCCAACAGTGGCTCCAACTATTAAGCCTCTTCCGGGTTTGGGTCTACATCCTGGTGCAGCAAAGCTGATGCTAACCTGATTTAATTAGCTCTGTTGGATCTGATCTGTACAGAGCCACAGAAACGTCTACAATTCAGAATTCAGTCCCAGTGGATCATGTATTTCCTAGATTACTTCATAATCTAGGTCATTTCAGCTTTTTTTTTTTTTTTTTTTTACTTTGGTAAGGGGATTGCTCATTTTATCTTAATTTACAATACTACTGACAAAATTGGTTGGGTAAAATTAAGAATATAAATTGATTGTTATGATTATGCTAGCAATTCAGGAACTAAAGATATTTATTTCATTTAGAACATGTGAAGTGTCCATACACATGAAACCCTGCAAGCACAATTTGGACTTATCAAGGGATGACTCAGACTTTCTCTAGTGCTCCAAGTCTCTTAATGCTGAAGAAGATTTCCTCAGAACAGATTTAAGCATCCATATAGCTGCATCCAGAGGAGCCTTGTGCAAATTCTAGCATGATGGGTCCTATCAAATTGGGGAGAGCTCTACCAGGCAACACTGTGGAGTCTTCAAACAACTTTGCCAGGGAAAACCTGACATAACTCTGGGAGGCCTATTGTGCTCTGAGCTGTGCAGGAATCTGTAGAGAAAACCAGGACAGACTGAGAGGATTTAAAGAAACGCTAGCTGCCCTTTCCCCTGGGAATGTGAGTTCTTAGTTGAGCCTTTTAATCTCATTTAGAGAACAATTATTTTGGCATGAAAAGCAGAAAGCAGATTTGCAAAAGAGAGAAACATTCTCCAGAGGTATTAATGCAGTATTTCTTCAGTTTAATAGAAAAGAAAATTGCTCTGATCCCTGAAAACAAACAACAAACAAAATAACCATGAATGTCTTAAAGAGATAATTCCTAGTCTGGCATGTTCATCCCATCGTTGTGTATGACAGTGAGGAACAGAAAGCAAAGAACATAATAAATCTCAGAAAGATGAGTTAAAAGGAGAAGCACCCAGCCACAGATGCCCACAGTTAGCTTTACTATTCACTTCCACTGCTAAACCTAACCATATTAAGTGTAAAAAATCATAGAATCATAGAATCATAGAATATCCTGAGTTGGAAGGGACCCTTAAGGATCATCAAGTCCCACTCTTGACACCGCACAGGTCTACCCAAAAGTTCAGACCATGTGACTAAGTGCACAGTCCAATCTCTTCTTAAATTCAGACAGGCTCGGTGCAGTGACAACTTCCTATGAAATAGGAAATCCCTATGAAATAGGCAATATAAGCCAGTACATAAGACATGTCTCTTCCAAAATCATGTTCTGCCCAAAGCATCGATCTCTTGCATTGTTTACCACTACTTTCCAGGGAACCCCAAGATTCACACTCATGCCCACACCACACCTGTTAAAAGGCACTGGAAGGTCTCCGTTGAGACTGGCTTCTTGTTTGTCATCAAGTATCATCTACAACCCTGATATATTATTCTTGTTATATTATTATTACCATTAGTACTGCTACTATTATTACTATTTATAGAATTAATACATTACTGCATTATGTCATTGCACAGCCACAGCATGACCTTTTGAACTTATACGTAAGTGTAAGAAAAATGATGAATAATATTAAACGAGAGGGGGTAAGAGAAGATTTCAAAACTGTTCCTCCAGTTGGCTGAGAAAGTACTGCAATCATCACCAGGAATGTCAGCAAAAGCTAATACTCTCCCATGTAGAAATGACTTGTGCTGAGAAACCTCAGCACTTCAGTTCACACATCTACATTTCTGTTGAGTTTATATAGAAAACGTCTATAACTATGTTTTGGAGACAATCTGGAGAAAGAATTAAACTTGTGGAGTTTTGGGATGAATTCCAATGTGCTTCTGTAATAGACTTATTAACTGAAGCATGCTGCTCAGGGACTGTCTACAAAGCTGTCCTCCGATTCATGGTATTTCAGCTTAAATGCCCTATGTTATGCTACAACATGTTTCAGATGTCTGTCAAAAGCCTAATTGCATTTCTGGCATTGTTTTTGTCAGATTTTGTCAGTTGGGCAGGAAAAACACATTTGATCATAATTAAATAGCAATAATTTTTCTCTTTTAAAATCAAAGCACTATCTTGTCCTTACCTAGACTGACTCTTGCTTGAAGACATTACAGGAGAGGAGACTGGTCTGGCTGGTGAGGATGTGACAGCTCCTAAATTAGGAGATCCAGATGTTGTCAGAGAGTGTGTTCTTCTCGATGACAAGGTGTTAGATGGAGAAGCATTAATAATAATATTTTGATCTATGGAGAAAACAAAAGTTTGCAGCACAATTACAGCTTCGGGCCCAACAAAGATGCTTTAATTGATGTTCATAATTCATTAACACTCAGTAAAACACTAAAGGAATTCTGGGATTCTAGATTTGTCCCAAGACAGTCAAAAAGATATGATCTGAATAATGCTTATATATGCATTTAGTATGACAAGAAATGAAGCCCTACTAAAACTAAATGAAAGAGCAATCATGAAAAAAAAAGAAAAAAAATATTTAAATTTTATAGCATTTGGAGTTTCTAGTTTCTTAACTAGACTAGTTTCTTAACAACTAGTTTCTTAACATAAACATATCTTTAGCACTGTAAAAAAAAATCTATATAAAAATATTTTAAGCAAAACCCTGAGGGACTCTTAGGTACTGAAGCTATGTGTCTACCTGATTCTTCTTGCTCATCAATATCTTGAGGATCCGAACCACTTCTATTACGATATTCCTTACAGCTTTTTGCCTTCCGAGTGGCCATTTCATCATCAGTGGCCTCTCCACTTTCACCCTAGAAATGAAGTGAGCACCATAATAAACATCCTCAGTACACTATTTTTTCATTATTTATCAGTGCAATCTGTAATTAGACCACGAGATTAATCAACCATTCTTTAACAAATTACTTCTTTAAGGCCAGTAACTATGCTGTCAATAAAACCATCTAAGTAGAAAAGAGACAACTTAATCATGATGAAGGATACATAATGACTGCAGGAACATCAGTTGCTACCTCCGTTTGACATCTCACAGAGGACTACAATGATTGTGCCTCTCTAAACTGGTCCAAATGGTTTTACACTATTCTACTGGTGCACGGGTGCCCTAAAGAGGATGAATCTTGTCATCTGGATCTCCCCTACCTGCACGCTAGAAAAAGTGGATAGTGTTGAGTAGCTAGACCCTGCATTTTTCTCTGTTTCCTGGCTACTGCTGGAAGTGGTTGGGTCCAGAAAAGAAAGTGGAAACTGTCCAGTGTTCCTGTCAGTCATGTAAGATAAAACTGCATGCAATTGTAAGGCAGAAGACCTGAGGTGATTTTTTCAGCAATGTGAAAACAAAAAGGAGCAAAGAAACTGACTACAGCCTCCAAACATTACTTTGCAGGTTACAATTTTTGTTACTAACAATATTTTACCTTTATACTAAGGTAGCAGTTAAAGTTCTTAATACAATTCTGTCCCCCCATCTGCTAGCCCCAGTGCCAATGTTTCCTGAGAATGCTTCAAGTATGACAAAAGAAACACAAACTAATGGAAAACTACAAGAAAACAAAACAAAACAAAACAAACAAACAAACAAAAACAACCAACCAACCAACCAACCAAAACAAACAAACAAACAAACAAAAACAACCAAAAAAAACACATGCTGCAATAAGCAGTTTTAAAATTAACATCTAACTTTGCCCTGGTTCGCAATATAGCTAGCTATCTACACAGTAGCAGTAGGAAGGAAATCTATCAGCCAGATAAGCAACAAAATGCAATAATAACAAAATATTCTACCCTCATAAGTACTTTCTTCTTTTTCTTAGCTGCATTTATTCCCAGAGTGTTGTTTCTCTGAACACTAGGTTTCTCGGTGCTTTTGGTAAGCGTTCCTGTGTTTGTGTTTCTTGCACTCCATCGTCTGCCTCCAAAAAGTTCAACAGCCTGAGCCAAGGTTGGGCCTTCGAACCTTCCATCCTCCTACAAAAATTCTCAGCATTAACAAAACAAGAAGAATAACTGCCAGAGAACAGACACATTTTCTTAAGCAATAATATACACATCTCTAAGGAACCAATGAAAGACAAAACAAGAGCAGGCAATTGTTAATTATTGCATGAATGCAATAGGGTTATTTTGTTTGCCTTTTTTTTTTTTTTTTTTTCTTTTTGGACTTAACTCTCAGCACTCGATATTTCAGCATCTTTTTTCATGCACAGTCATTGCTTTCTCTTTAATAAGATATTTATTCCAAAGCTCCAAATTTACAAAGAATTTCATAATAATAATGATAATAATAAAGATTTAACTTGAGTGTATCAAAAACATGCACCATTTGATGAAACATTATTTGGAGAACCAGATCTTGTTCACTCAAGCCATGTTACAAAGCCGGAGATTTGGCATTCAAGTTTAGTCTTAGTTTAGTTTAGTCTTAGTTTACTTGTAATATAAACTAATTGCATGACATTATGTTGTTGGTATCTTTAAACTTGTTTTATATAAAATCACACCATCTTTTACCTGGTAAAGGCTGACATACTGTTTCCGTAGCCACTGTAGTCTTTGATCAGGGAATCTTCTCATTTTTCTTACAGCTTTAGTCAATTCCAACAATCCATCATATAGCATTCTGGCAGTATATTTTGGAGCAACAAAGTGCAGCAACTTATTATCAGTAGTCTGAAGTCCATAAAGTAGTGTTATACCATTTTCTTCAAGGGACATGTTACAAAGTTTATTTTGAACACACACAGTGTGCATATCAATGCCAGAGTGTCCCATATACACAGCCTTGGCTGAAAACAAATCCAGAAAACCTTCCACAAGTCCATTTAGACCAGTATTGCCAAGAAACTGGTATTTACCAAGCTCAGCAGTATTACCCAGCACACTCAGTTTTGCCTTAGCATTTGCAGGGCAAACTGTTGTGGGTTTTGTCCAAGTCAAAGTACTATTGTCAGGCTGAAGCTGAAGAAAGCAACGTGCTGAAAGATGTGTCTCCTGGTCATAATGAATGACAGTCACCCCTTGCAGCATGAACTGGTGGACATCAGCTCTGATAGATAACACGTACCAGGGAATGAGTTCTATGCCATGGCAGAAAGCCTTTTGTTGTTCTTCTGTTGAGTTTGTGTCCCACTCCTTCAACTGCTCAAATATATCACTTTCAGAGTCTGAAAGATCTCCAATTATAAATCTGTGTGTGAACAAAGATGAGGGACTTATATTTAGTTTCATAAACCCACTTCCTACCTAGTGAAGCACACAATTAATGTGCAGATGTATGCTACGACTGATTAATACTTTTTCTCCTGCAGTTTAAATTAAAAAGAGTACATGGACTTGCAGGAACATTTGTAGATTTTACAATGATACAATTTATGTTACTAAAATTTTAAATTAGAAGACGTTGCTACTCCTTATAACTCCTGTAAAAATATAAATATGTTTTCTTAGAATTTTCCAAAGATTACATTAATAATAAATAACTTCAGTTTGGATCTTAAAGTCAAGTGATTCCACTTTTTAAATCAATAGCACAAGACCACTTCAGTGGAAATATCAGTAAGTACTGTATGTAAAAGCTGGTAACAAGATCTATTGGAACGAAGACAAGATTTTAAATCCCTTTAATATTACTGATTTAATGTGCAGATCTTTCTCTTATTAACACTTGTAAAATATTAAAATACATGCCTTCCTCAAAAGAATGCAGCACAAATGTTATCAGATACTTCCCATTAAAAAATTTAAATTTTATGTAAGTAAAATTTAACATGAAACATTTATTATTTTTTGAAATATTTTATGATGAGAAACAGTGGATTCAGAACAACATCTGCACTAATAAATAAAGTAGTTTAAATATAAATTCTTCCCTACAGAAGCTTCTAGCATGTATGAATGAATGAATGTTCAAAATTTCAATACTGCTTTAAATTGAACATAAAAAGAGTAAACTTCTCCATGTACAGCAGAACTTATGAAGCACATTTTCCTGAAGATATCCAAACCAGCTTGCTTTCCATATTCTTCAAGGAATCCTGTCCTAATACCCTCAATACCCTTCATATCGCCACAGTACTCTCAGCTCCTGCCCAAGCCATCTACACCATCTCACTGAGCGAAACACCACACATAACCATTAGGTCATCCTCAAACTTTTCTCTCCCCAGAGCACTAATTTACTTGAATTTTCCCTTATTCCAGATATCAATGATTTCTCAGGCAATAAGCTGAGGGATTTTCAGTGATGTTGAGACTGACAAACAAGGATAGAACAAGTGTATCAGCCTTAACTGTAGCTATACTTCTTTAAGAAATCTTCCTAAATATAAAGGTCATATCATATATCTGAGCAGGTACAAGCTGGTGTTAAATTTGCTGAGTCTTACCACACTATATACATTATTTACCTGAATTATGCAAGATTCAAATTTTCAAATGAAACAAACACCTGAAGTGTCTCACCCCCCAGTGCCCTCAAAATAATCAAACACGTCTTTGCAAAAATCCTAGAAAATGTATTCTGAGACTAAATGTGCATGGCCAGAGAAATTTAGTATATAGGAGGCCAAAATGGCAGAGCTTCGTTCCTGTCTTATTTCACATTTGATAGCACTGGCATGCTGCAGATTAAAATGCACAGGAAGTAGGTAAACCAAGCGCATGCATGCAACCGTATGCAGAAACAAAACCTCTGACATTAGCTAGCAAAAATGACATAGCTATGAATTATTGAGAACAAACTTACAGAACTTGCTTTGAATCAGAAGCTTTCTTTACACGTGCTGCACTAAGATGCAAGGAAATGAGAAGAAAGGATACAGGAATTATTAAAACAGAATGCAGTTTTAAAGGGGGAAATTGCATGGGATATGAAAAGCAAAAAAACTCCAGTTTTTCCCTTTTATTGTAAAGGATACTTACTACAATTAAGAAAGCTTAAAAGGGAAGATAAGATCAGGCCAACAAAGTGATGTGACAAAGTTTAGAGCATCTTACTAGGACATTTGATTAACATTTCTATAAAAATTGCATTTCAAACTTGATTTTTTTTTCCTATCTGCCTTTATGTCTTTGAGAATTGTCAAGAAAGACTTCTAACAGAAATTAACTTTTGATATTTAGCTGTCATATAATGTAACTCAGGATGATTAGACAAGTCACTGACTATAAAGTGATGCTGACTTTATTTGCAGACACAACTAGGAAAATAATAGTTACACCCACTACCTACTGATTTTATTAGATGGCTTTCATTTTTTTTTAAATCAAACTAACCAACTTTGCTG
Organism: Oxyura jamaicensis; assembly: GCF_011077185.1. NCBI lineage: Eukaryota > Metazoa > Chordata > Aves > Anseriformes > Anatidae > Oxyura > Oxyura jamaicensis. The sequence goes on from NC_048898.1 coordinate 19,874,423, forward strand.
GGTTCATGCTCCACAATATGAATCTGAATCAGCAAAGGGCAAACTACTTGAAAATTTTCCTTGTAATTTTTTTTAAAAAAGAGAATTATATTGTAAGGTGTATTTTTCAGCTTTTATAACCACAACAATACAATTATCAAGTAATAAATATTTGTTATAAAATTTTGATTATATAATACTTTATAGAAAATATAGCTTAGGTCTCAAAAGAAATGGTTTTAGTTGTTCGTAGCATTAAAAATTAATCAAATATTGCAGCCTCCATACAACAGGGACAAGAGCACAAAGCTCTTCTGCCTCTCTACAGGAATTAATTTCTGTCTCACCCAGCTCTCAATATCCATGAAAGAGATGGGAAGAGAATAAGTGAATTAACACTTCCACAGATAATTTTTCTACAAGTCATGATGTTGAAATCAGCACTTACTGCACCAGAACTACAGGCACTAATAAACTGTATAGCCAATGACTTGAATCAGGAAGCTGTGGTTCTGTTTATTTCAATTTGAAACTTTAATTTCTATGTCATATTAACTTTATTTATTTATTTATTTATTTTTAACATTTAATTCCTACTTTAGTTAGGGTGGAACTTACTAGCTTATATTTAAACATGAAGCATAAATAACTAATTTACCAAGAACTGATTTCATAAACATGTAACAAAGAACTTTATTTTCCCCATATTTTTCATTTTATATTTAAATTCTACTTTGTGTATCCAAGTGAAAGGTTGATTTCCCTAGCTCATTCTTTATTTGAACTGAGAGTTAAAAGTAGATTTCAAAGTATATTAATTAAGAAAAATAATTTCTGGAAGAAAGTGTTTAAACTGCAGTAGGTCAAGAGACAACATAAATGGACAAAGTGGAACTGTCTTTCTTGGCATAATCTACTGTGCCACTGTCCAGAAGGAACCAAAGCCAGATGTGAATAATTCTATTAGAAACCATTCTTTCAGGAAATAATTATTATTTATTTGAAATGAGGTTTACAATTGCATGTTAATGAAATAAATGCATTTAAAACAGGAAGAGGGTAGTTCCTTTTCAGGCAGTCACTTATTAGATTTTTTGTGTAAGTAGCTGAAATAGGTTGGATACTTCTGAACATACGGATATTTTACATCGCTTCACCTCTGAACAGTATGGTTCTGATACTCAGTTTGAAGTTATTTTAACAGGTACCTGTTTTAAAGCTGACGTACCTATGTCTATATGGGCTGCAATTTCACTAAAGCAACACTCAATCAAGTGACACCATAAACTTTGCATTCGGCATATTTCTTGTTGGTGAATAGTACAGAATATAATGGGTCTTCAAAGTGAAAATCTGGGATTTTTGAACACTGAATTCTTTCATGGGGCACAATCAAGTAAATGTCTAGAAAAAATAGCAGGACTAAACCAAAATGAAATTTCAAAATGTGGAATTACTTACAAACATCTTCTGGTCATGATTTTAAAGCCTCAAATGAACACGACCTTAAAAGAAGTAGTCCTATGAACAATAATAAATAACCCTTATTTTGGAAAGGACATGACGCTGCCCTAGTGTGCAGAATATAATGTTCTGAGCTCTGATAACAGATATGTCCTGGTGCTATTCCTGGCACCACAGATCAAAATTGTAATCGTAACTGTGGATTTTTAAAGCTCTATGTGTAAGATGAAAGGGATTTACCCTTATCACTAGAGGAAGTAATTACATCATGAGGGAAAATATAACTATACAGAGAGTTCCCAAGCATTTGAGCAGCAGATACTTAGCATAATTCCAGGTGGAAAAGGTTTTAACTTGGAAGACAAAAAATAAAAGGGAAGAGGTTAAAGTTGCCTATGTTTCTAAAATGAGCCTTGATTAAAAAAAAAAAAAAAATTAAACATGAAAAATGTGAAATACACAGACTAAGATAGAAAATGAGACTTACTGGTACCGGTTTCTGTCCTTCAAGGAGTTTTTTCTTGAATCGCTTCCTTCACTAAAATTATCTTCACCCTCTTCAGATTCCAAACTGCGATTACAGCTCCGAATAGTTTGGAATATATTGTTTGCTGTTGATTCTTTTTCTGGATTATTTAAACCATCTTGGCCTACTCGTTGCAAGAAATTATCTTGTCCACTATAATCTGAAACAAACTAAAGATGTCTAAAAGGTTAGTGTTGTAACAACAGAAACACTAGAACACTGTCATCTACTTCTCACTAGAGGATTCTTTACAAGAATTAAGAATATTTAATATTTATTTCCCAGTAGTTTATAATGGGATTTTGTACCTACTTCTAATCCCAAACACAGCAAATCACTGCATAAATCAAGTAACATAAGTTACAATAACTCTCTGTAGACTTTTTAAAAAGCCTAGGCTTTAATCTTTTTATGTAACAGGGACTTTTTTTTTTTACGAGACAAAGTGAAAAAACTCAAAGGAACTGTTTTGTTTCATAAAGGAAAAACTCAATCCATTGAGCTTCTGAATTCTGTTTTTAAGGAACTGAAAACCTTCCAATTCCCAATAAGCTATGCAGAGGCCAGGGCATTTAACAGAAAATAAATGCACCTTTAAGTACTTACATACTTATGTTACTTAAGTATAATATAAACATCGTCCTCTGGTACAGATAGTAATTTCTCAGTACCCCGATATCAAACTATAAATAACCAAATTTATATTGCTACAGTTACTATGAGAATTAAATAGAGGTCCATGTAACTGAACTATGCATAACAGTGGTTTAGGGAACTCTAATTAGGTGATGATCTCATATAAAATAATAAATAATATCAAATAATGCACTGGATGGCTATGAACATAACCTCTTAGAATATCAATCCTACTTACCTCTAATGTTTCTTCCTGGGAATTGTACCGTGGACAGAGTCTGATGAGGCTTGATGCTCCATCCAAAATTTCACAAAGCTCTTTTAAAAATACACCACAGAAAGGAACTACTTTACAGCCTGGAATATTGAGCGCCCGGTTGATCACTTTCTTGTACTCTGATGATGACTCATGTTGCGCCATAGCATCTTTCAGACTTCTCATAGTTTCAATATCAGACTGGTCCATAAATTGCCACATTTTCAAAACTTTTCTGGATCTATTGCAAAAAGAAATCACAACTGTTTTTTTGTTTTGTTTTGTTTTTAAAGTACACTGAAGTTCAACATTTGCAGCATACATATTAATAGCGGAAATTATTATCATTACTCAGAAATGAATCATATTCAGCTAATTATTTTTATGAAAATTCTGGTTAGTAGGCCACTTCTACCCTTTGAATTATCAAACACCAAAACTAACAATGAGAAACAAGCAGTCTGATCTACATAAGAGTGTTGTAACACTTGGGATTTTAATAAAAGCCCAGGTACACAAGAGAAAGACAAGCAGGCTTTCTAACATTGTCATTACCTTGAAGTTAAAAGGGCATAGGAAAAAATAAGAAAAATGAAAGAAATGGCATAAAGACAATCCAGATGGCTTATTACAAATTCCTTTAGCTGTATTATGAATAAACAATCCATAAAGTGAAAAAAAAAAAAAAAGTAAATATATATATTTAAAATATTTTACATTGACTTCTTCCCATTTCACTCAAACTCTGCCATGGAAATAAATAAGTCAAGATCATTTTCCACCTCTCAGGCATCAATGCGGTGCCACAGACGAATCTGTGATTTCAAACAGAAATGGCTCCTGGTGCTCCCTGAGAAGGACCTCTAGCACTGCTGGAGGTCTCCCCCCTTCTGAGCTGCAGGTCTGTGTGAAGGCATGCCCCAGACCTACCAAAAGGTTTGTAGAAACACTAACAGCCGAATGTCCTTAACCCCGCTTTCTGTCCTAATCCTGGAAACACTGCAAATCGTGCACTAGCCTTGGTCTTTGGTTTCCCTTTTGCTGTGCAGATGCATTACAGATAAAATTAAACCCTTAGTTTGTTTTGCATTTTCCCTCACAACTTACACGGCTAGGAGACTGTGGATGCATTCTGCTGAAAAAGACTCATTGTGCCTATGAGTGTTTCAAATGTGTTTTATATACCAAGAATGTAAATAAATAACTCAATAAAATCCTTACTAAACCACAAAGACTGACAATACAAACACATTAAAGCTTTGTTACACAAACATGAAATACAAGGAGGGTCAGAGCTAGGAGATGGGAAATCCGATCTTAACTCTTCCCTCTTCCCTCTTCAGTCTAATTTGCTGCCGAGTGAACTGCACAATGCCGAGTGAACTGCACACCCGAGCAAAGGCAGCGCCTTTCCGCCCACCTGGCCCCATACAAGCCTGCAGCTCTGTGGAAAGGCTAGCAACATGTCTTTCTCTGTCTTTCTCCTGGAGACACAGCAGGTCTGGCTATATAGTAACATTGCAGCATGAGACCCCATCATCAGTCAGTGTAAATAAATTTGGAGAGTTTAAAAAACAACAATACATAACTTTTAGCTGTTTTGGGGGAACATTTTGGTAGTTTTTTAGTTGGTTTGTTTATTTGTTCCATTTTACAATGTAAGACTGACTCTATTAGAATGTTACCATGATTATCTTTGACTTGTCTTCTGGAAACTCCAGCCCCAAGTTACATTTGTTTTAGTCAGTGTTAGGCAAACCATAACTTTTTTCCCATCTTCCTTCCACATTAAAAATTTTGTTTAAAAAATGCATGTTTTTTTAACATATCATATTTAACATTTACCAGAAAATCTGATGGTGTCTCCCAAGCATTTTGAAAAAAAAAATTCCTTTTAGCATGTTTTATTTTTTTTAAAGGGTTTATTAGAAAGTCACAGGGTGAGATGATGTAATTTGCCAACAGATTTCTTTTTAGTCCATTGTTCTCCAGAGGCATCTGCTTAACAGAAGTTGCAGTGTAATCTATCACTGAAAAGCTGTTTAAAAAAAAAAAAAAAAAAAAAAAAGAGTTGCCAGTACCTTAGCCCTGCCAAAAACTCCATTACAGCATTGTAGTTGCCCATATTCCAGCAGCATTTTGCCACATGTACTAAATATGAGAAGACTTCTCGTTTCTCCTCCATAGAACCTGCAGTCAGGATCAGCCAGGTAACCCATGAGCTCACCTTGTAAAATAAAATGGACAGTACAGTCAGCCAGAGCAACGTTACTTGGAGCATTTGTGCACATCCGACAGATAACATCTTTTTTCTCGTTTTCCTTCCGCAAGGACGATATCCAAGAAAAGACTATGTACGCACTTATGGCCAAATCTCACATGCATTACAAACACACCTGACACACAGACAAACTTGTGTTCCACAGTTAAGTCATTAACTATTCTGATAATGTTTGTTAAAAACAACAACAACAACAACAAAACTACTATACAGTAATATAATATCAGATATTCTGAATACGCATTCAGGTCACCAAAGAAAATGGACAGCTTAAGCTAGTGATGATTTCTATAGCTGTCAGAGAGATCTGTAATGTAAATTCCCATTAACCCAGCTTACAAATCTCAGCCTCACCCTTGTTCTTACAACATGGAGAGTGAAAGTTGATATATTGTGGTTTTTATTTTCATGCACGGAATGCTTAAAATAATCACTACCACCTCTTTGTAAAATTATAAATGAAGTTAAAAAATTAAAAATTTCACTTTTCTTAGTATGACCATTCTACGAGCTTCTGCTTTATGATTAATTAATGCTAGAATTAGGAATTAACTTAGTATAAGATTCTATTTGTATTAAGAAAAGAAAAAAAAAGTTAAACTTTCCTTTTACCAGTTTGCAGATTTTCTTTCCAGTTTATGTTCCCACAACATCCATAAAAAGTAGCTATATTTCACATGGCAACCTAATTCAAATCATCTATTCCTTTTTACAATATAATTCCCCAGGGCTTCATTTTTGTCATTGTGTAAGCACTTAGAAAGCAATAAATGTGATTTGTTTACTCACATCGAGTTCTATTCTTTGGTCCTGAAGGACTCAAGTGTTTGCAGGCAACAGTAGTGTAAGGAGAGGCTTATAAAAACTGGAAAATGCTAGCTTACCCCTCACGGGGCATAGGCTGTATTACTTAAAGAAAAAAAATATGTGTAAGAAATAAAATGAAAATGCATTAATAGAGAACAGAGCCACAAAAAATATATATATAGGTAGGGCTTCCATTTACGCAAGTCTATACAGACACAATGTTTGAGTCTCACTCCTGAGGGAGAACAGCCAAAGAATACGAAAAATACAAGTTGCTAGATAATCTTCCTGACACCCAAACCAATTGAGAACAACAAATGAGGAATGTGCAAATGAGAAAACAAGCCCCAGCTCCAATATATGCAATGTATATGGCTATAAAAATGAATCAAATTGAATTCCTAAAGAAATTAGGTTATAAAATCTTCCTGTGTCATCCTCGGGGGTGTGTACCATAGGGATGGGGACACTGTAATGGGACGTGAGGATCAGGAGACAATGGACCCATTCAGTAATAGTGTTCTACCTGCTCTATCCCTCTCCAGACAAAGTGGTTATGGAAGGTAGGAGCTGGAAAAAACGTTGTTTTATTATTGCTAGACAAGAAGCATAAGAGGTTAGCTCTATTTTCAGTAATTACTCTACGTTTTTATAATTAACATCTAACAATAGAAAAGACTTAATAGAAGCAGATACCCTGTACAGAGCTTTCAACAAAGGTGGAACAAACACAAGAGATGGATGTTGTACATGTAAATATGCTCAAGGAGCTTTCCCAATCACAGCCTTTATGCAGACTGTCGCTATAGAGGCCACAACACAAAAAATAAAAATACAGCTATGAATATTGGCTGCCCTATACAAGATATATTAAATCACTGCACCACGTCTGAATGAGAACTTGAATTTGGCTGAAATTTTATCTGAAGAGCTCTACTGGTTATTCCTAAAATGCAAAAATGAAATCACCTAAGAAGTGCACACGTGAAGAGGATCAGGGTATGGAAAAATACAAAAAACAGAACTGCATTACACAAGGGTCAGATGAGGGCACGTACAGAATAAGCTGATATTAAGTAAATGCAAAAAAATAAAAAATAAAAAAAATAAAAACAGAAACTGTGAAACAATCCAGTTAAATCTGTGATTCAAGGTTGTCATGGATCTGTTTGTGTATGCTGGAACAAAATTACATATTGGTTTTGGATATTATTCTCGCCTTCCAGAAATGGATCTGTTAGAGAATACAAATGCTAAACACACAATAACACACACAGAAAAAAACAATAACATTTGTTTGGTACGAAATACCAAGTGTGGTAATGACTATTTGATTAATATGTGCTTAATTATTTTAAATAATAATGTAATTTTAATCAGATCAGTTTTAATCTAAGGTAATAAAGATGTAATGGTCAGGGGAGAATGGTATCAAAACTGATAAAGAATGTCTAAAAAGGCTTTTGAGTTTAGACTCCTTACTAAGAAGCAACCATGAAACTAGGACAGTTACTTGTTGAAATTTTATTTAATAGAGAGTTTAGGACTGCTATAAACAGTTATGATGATCTCTTACAAACACTCTGTAAAACAAACAAAAAATGATAAAGGTCAGCATGAACAAGCCTTTGCAGCCTCGAGATGGCATATGTATATGTAAGAGCAAAATAAGGGTGCAAAAGGCAGTAGTCTCCCATGAAGTTTATGCTCGCTCCTTCTGCAGGACAAGAATAGACTTACAGGAAGAGAAGGAAAACATTTAGAAAATCTTTCACTAAAGAAGAAGGAAAAATAAAGTGTCTGAATATCTAAACTGCAAAACAAAATGGGCAAAGGAAGCTCTGGGCTGATTCAAGAGACGGAACTGAACGTCTAAAGACACCACACCACCGACAAACACTGAACATGCCTGCTTTAGAATCTGCAGCATTTCCACATTTTCTGGAGATGAGGAGCAGACTGTGAGGTTCCAGTCAGAGGCAGATAAGATTTTTGATATGAATTTCATTCATATTGTTTTATATGTTGCTGAATTTAGGAATGAAATAGGATTGTACCTCTATGTATGCTACAGGCTGTTTTTAATTTTCATACGGCTTTTATGTCGTACTTAGTAGTAACCAGGAGTATAAATTGACTTTTCTGGTGGTTCTGAATAACATCAGCTCTCCATAAATTTTTTCTTCAAATTATGAGGAGACTTCTAGGTGATTTATCTGAATGCACCATATAACACCCAGAAAGGGGGATTTGTTTCTCAAAAAGCACAATAGCCTAGTGGCTATCCAAAATGGATTTCTTGGGAGGTTTCATCACTGAGATTAGAACAGAGACCACTAAAAGGCAATAGCACTGTCACAGAGAAGGTGGCAGAGGAAAGGAGCTGTGAACAAAGGCCATTTCATTTCATTTCATTCAGGGATGTTTTTGCTGAGCACTGTGGCTAATATCTGCAACAGCTTTCCTACTCTGTACTTTTCAAGTTGAGGACAGCTGGAAAAGGAAGAGAGTTCAGTCAGGTAACAGCGCTGAGGGAGCATTACTCCCAAATTAAATATTGCCCTGGAGCCCAGCTGGGAAGCAAGCATAGAATTAACAAGCAGAACTATCAGTTATCTATTTAAAATGCCACAGGGGATATTTATCATAGAAATTTTGAAGGTGGGAAATCTGCTTGAATCAGAAGGCTTTAAAGGAGTAGAAAACTGAGGATGAACTTTAGCTGACTGAGGTCACTTCCCAGCTCTGAATGCCCTGAAGATTTTATTCTGCCCAGGCAGATTGAACTGATGGTTCCAAAAACTTTATCCTGAAGATCAATATTCTGAAGCTCTTAAATAAATGCATGCTGAAATAACTTGTATGTGCCATTAATTTGAGGTGATCGTTCATAATAGCCATAGCTAAAATGAATCACAACAATGAAACCAACACTGGAATGCAGGTAAGTTGAAAGAGTTGTAATCTTCAGGAAACATCATGTATGACAGCTGAGAAGAAACTTAAGTATATTAATTAAAACACATTAATTATTTATTAATTAATTAAAACACATTAAACAACATTAAACAACTCAGTAAACATATTCTTGAATTTGTTATTTACCAATATATATATGAGCTGTCCAGAGTACATGCTCAAAAGTATGCCTCCATAGGAATCACTGACATTCTCAAACAACTGTATGCTGCCACTGGATCCGCAAAGTACCTGATAATGCACATAATGCATTTTTGCTGCCTGGGATGCATAAAGCTTCCCCTCCACAGGTGGTATTCAAGAACTTTTTACAAGGACATGGAGTGGTAGGACAAGGAGTATGACTTTAAACTGAAAGAGGGGATATCAGATATATCCCCTCTAGTAGTAGAAATTCTTCACTACGAGGGTGGTGAGGCACTGGAATATGCTGCCCAGAGAAGCTGTGGGTGCCCCATCCTTGAAAGTGTTCAAAACTAGGCTGGATGGGGCTTTGAGCAACCTGGTCTAGTGGGAGGTGATCACGCCCATGGCAGGCAGGGTGGAACTAGGTGGTCTTCAAGATGCCTTCCAACTGAAGCCATTCTGTGCTTCTACAATTCTATGAACTAACAAGCTCTTCAAGATCTTCACTCAAATGAAAGTTCAGAAGTGTCATTCCTCAGATGCTGTCTATGTTCACGTGAGCTAGCTGCATCTCACATAACAGAAGAGCAGAGAACAGCCCTGTATGGAAAATACCTGGAAGTTGTAAATGAAAACCTTGTTTTTTCCACTTTGGCACACAAGTAGCACAGACTGTGTTTTGGAGTGGACTTGTTCTCTATCACTAAAGCCAAGTGTGATCTCTATTTCCAAGAGGGGGTTTCCAGCATGAGGAACTGAGCAATACGAGGCTCCTTCCTGGCCAGAAGCAGGCACTGACTTCTGGACACTTCAGATAGCTGGATACAGAACTGGCACCTCTTCTTCCAGCAGTTCCTTCCTGGGTGGCTTGCAGAGCCACCAGCTGCATCACACACGAGGAGCACCTCACCCAAGGATGAAATCCCATCAGGCAGCCAGCTAGTTATCAGGCTGCAGCTACGACAGCACGAAGGCTTTGCAGCTGCTGTGATGCCTGAACAGGCTGACTCTGGGACCAGAGGCAGCATGCCCCAGCCAAAAGAGTGTTCAGTAGCAGCCTTGCCAAAAAGATCAGAATACACTGCAAGTATTCCTCAGAATCAGCAGTAACACTTTTTGGACCAAGTTTTTGTGTTAGATATCCCATTAACATCAGATCACAATCTACATATTGATATTTTTAAGATGATTTCCTTAGTTTATTTTTTTCACACTCTACTTTTATAGTTCTGTTTATGTAACTCATTTTAAACTCCCTTTAGAACAGAAATCATCACAGCAAGCCTATAATTAGATTTCCGCTGCACTGCTGATGAGTCTGAAAAGTATGAGAAAATGTATCCTGGCTTCATTACTATAATCCACATGATAGCAAGACACAAGAAAAGTCATAAATTGAAACATGATCCACTCAAGTTGATAATAACATCCGTCTTCCCATTCAGATGGATAAAAACAAGTGTCTTTCAGGGTTACTGCGCTCAAATATTAAATAGTAAAAAAAAAAAAAAAAAGTATCAAATAGATACTTAGTGAAGATTTAAGTATTTTCTATTCATCTAATACAGATAAGCACTTGAACATTATGCTAAATTTCAGTTTGTAAAGAAGCCTTATTAGGAAGTTTTCAGAGGTACAAGAGTCTCCTTTAAATTTGAGTCTGAGCACAACAGTATCTGCATCAGACAACCAGGCAATGCAAACTAAAGCTGATGAATGATTTCAGGCACAGTAACACATATTGATTTATACAATTCTAGGTGTTTTTTTTGTTTTGGTTTGGTTTGGTTTGTTTTCACTTGTTTGTTTTTAATTACACTTCCCCAGCTTTTATGTTTCCAAGGCTCTTTCAACAATTCCCATGCTACATACTTCAGAGGGCAACGCTACATGGAAGAAATGATGTCTTCTATTTTTATATTACATTTTTAGCAAGTTCACGTGAGAGATGCAACTTTCATAGGTGAACTTAGCTAATACAGCTGTCTACCTGAAGTTTAACATATACCATTGGTATCAAGTTAAAAAAGATTACAGTACATACCTTCTCTAGCACCAAACATGTTAAAATAAGCCATGAACTTCTTCCTAGAATAAACTGTAACTGATTCAACTACTACCTACCGAAGCAAGAAAGATAGCAATTTTAATAGTGACTAACTGAGGAGTTTCACGAGGGACCTCATGTACATAAGTCTCTGAATACAAAACAAGAAGTTGATTTTTCAGTGACCCAAAGGGTAAGCATGACAATCTGTAACCCATTTAGCCAAACTATTCTGGTTGTAATGATTTTGTTTGACAAACCAGGAAATGCAAGTAAAACCTGAAGAGCACAAAAAATCCATGTAAAACAATAACCCTCATCAAATATTAAGCAGTATTTATGGTAAGAGGAAAAAACATACATTATCTTGTTTAGTAGTATAATTCTTATTATATCAGTGTACCATGATTTCTACCTCTAAAAAAAAAAAAAAAAAAAAAAAAAAAAAACATAAAAAAATATTTCTGGAAACTAAAATTATTATTAAGGGAAGTTATTCTTAAAACTATATGGAGCAGATTCATGTTTATGAGGCTTTTTAAAACACTCTCAGTATGCAGCGTTAGCACTGATCAGCTGGCACCCTTGAGCTCCTTTGTACTGCAAAATGCACAAACTCATCAGTGCATACTGATGATTGTAAGGATGCAAGAACTGAACACAGCATTGCTTTATGTTAAAGAGGCTTCACTAAAGCTTCTTTATCAAGTTCTTGTGCTTTCAGTATAATATGCAACATAACTTTCAGATATATTTTTTAAATCTGGGTATTTTAAATTGCACATCTTATGAACAGATGGTTCACTTTACATGCTTGAGTGAAATTATATAACCTTACAAAGAACATTTACCATTTAAAATCTGATTATACACTATTCCAAACAAGGACTGGAAACAGTTTGATATTTGTACAAACACAATCTCTTAAAAAGTATTATGCAAACCCATTTAGGCATTGCAAAAAAATGCTGAACTAAGAGACAGAGTGCAATATTTATTTACATTCCATAATTTCAGTAAAATGATATGTCTCTGTTTTGCTAGTAGGGGTTTAAATTTTGTCTTGAATGACAATGAAGAAAACTTACAAATTTAACCCATTAAAATATAACTATTGTTATAATTTATTTTGCCAAATAGCCAGATTTGTTATTAACTTTACTGAATTCAGGAACAGCTTAGTAAATGCTGAAATCGCATCTGTAGCAGTGCTGCTCTGGAGTAGTTCAGACATTTTAACCTTCTTTTTTGGCATCTTAATCTTTCAAAAAATCACCTTATGTATTGAACTTCTTACTTATTTTGTATTCTCACTTTAAGCTCAGGCTAGCTGTTTGAATGATCTTTCAATTGGGTACAACTTTCGGTCTGAAATGTCACAATTGCTTCATACGAATATCTCAGCGTGGAATATTAAACGCCTCATTCTAATTTTTTATTGCTTTCATTTACTTGAAGCTGTGACCGGAAAAGGTCAAGTTAACAAAACAGCCTCTTTCCATGTTTGTATAAAGCAATGCTTGAAATTATTTAAAATGTTAGCAAACATATGCTTTCAACATGTAAATTGAAATTGTGTTTCTGTGGTTGCTTTGGTAGAGAGAGGCAGAAGAGTGTCTGGGAGTAAAAACCATCAATGTGCAAGAGACTGGAAGGGCAAGGATATGGAAAAAATAAAAATATAAAAGGAGGTGCCCAGAAAGAGTGTGGAATAAGATAAATACACAGAGGAGAATACATGGTAATGCACAGGAATCAAAAAAAAGAGATGGAAAAAAAAGTACGTTGTTACAATTTTCAGGGTCCTAAAACCCACTTAGCTACCATTCTCCTAATCTTTTCCTAGCTACCAAGGCTCTGCTAACTCTATAGAATCTCTTTGATAGTTCTGTCCCATAATTTTTGATATACCCAAGAAAACAAAACTTCTGGTAATCGTTAAAAAAAATGAAAGAAAATTGATAAATCGCTATTACTTAAGTATTACTTAGTATTTAAGGGGTATTTCTTTGGACTCATATTATAACCTCTTTAAAAAAACATTATTCCTTGGAAGCTCCCTTAAAGATCTAGAGATGAAAAACTGATACACCCACATCCATATTATTTCTCTCTCACATAATTCTTCAGCCATTTTCATACCCATTCAGGCACTCAGAATGACACCGTCCTTCTCTTCTTTGCTTCTTATACTCTGGAACAGTCTCTTCAGTCATCTCTAATTCTTTTTAAAAAGCATTTTTATGTTTGCTGAAATAACCTGCTTTATAACATAACGCACAGATAAATTAGAACATGGCTCTCTATCAAAGCAGAAAAATAAATGATTATAATTGTTACATGTACAGTCTTAAATGAAAAAGCCTCAAAATAAAACAGTTTTGTGAAGCTAGACTACTGTATTTCAGTCTCCTCCTCCCACGATAGCTGCTAATTCACAATCAACTCCTAATTATGCTTAAAGACAGGAAATACTATGTTTTTAGCTTGATCCACTGCCTTGCTCTTACAAAACTCTATAATCAATTCCATATTATTAGAAGCCAATGCAATATCTGCTGAGCCCAGTTGTTGAGCACATGCTGTGCCCAAGTCTCCGTTATCACATATCTGCAGTTTCAATGAAACTTTTTAAGAGTACGGGCTTTATTTAGTTGGTGATATTGAATATGTATAGCCTCAAATCTTCATGAAAATTTTACAATATTTGAAGTATCTACAGGTAGATTTGCCTCTTCTACTCTTCTTAATCTGAAATAAATAAGTTACATGCTATAAACTGGTACAAGTAACAGACTTACAGTTTTTTCTCAAATTCATCTGATCTAGCAATATGTTTATGATTATTTATATAAAGATACCATGCTTCCTTAGAATACACAGAAAAAAAGTCTTTTACCAGAAAAAGATTAGGGAAGTGTTAATCCCCTATTGTAACACTTCCAAGTTTGGAGCTATACACTTTCTAAAAACATTTCAAAGAAGGCTTCCCTTACTGCCTTGTGGTAATAAAAACAGAATTGGTAGAAACAGAGAATATTCTACCAAACTTATTTTGTAAACTCTTATTAGGCAGCCATTATTGAAAATTTGAACTAAATGCATTCACTGTATCTGAAGCAATGTTTCTTCAAATGTTTATAAAGAAGTAATATGTACTGATACTAACAGGTAGGGAAGCAGGTAATCCATGGGAATAGTGAATATAACAAACAGAATTTAAGAATAGGTCAAAGGGATACAAAAATCCTTCACCTTCTCTTAGATAATTAAGGATCCATTCATTCTAGTGCCCAATTTTCCCATCAAACATTAAATAAATATATAAATAAATACTTTCCATGTTTTCAGTTCCTTCTTTAAATGTCTTTTGAAATATTTGAAAGAATTTTTGTTAAATTGCAGAACAGTACACAGACAAGAGGTTAAAACACAGAAAGATTATGATAGTAGATAGTGGAGATTACAATCTGCCATCCCAGAGAACTAGGATGATCAACCAAAGTTGAAGAACATATCTGGGGGTCTACAAGCGTATCAGTTAAACTTTCTCCTAATAGTTATTTAGCTTGTCCTTGGACCTTGTATATTTGTTAAGTCTGATTTGAACTTCAGGATTAAGGAATGACTGCAAAAATGTTTTTTTGTTGTTGTTGTTTTGTTTTGTTTTTTTAATCACAGTGTTGTAACACAACATTTCCTATAAACAAAGTCTCCGTTTCAGCCACATTTCAATGTCCTAGAATGCACTGCCCAGGAGACCTGTAGATGGCAGGTAAACACAATATAATTTTCTCTCATGTTTTCCTAAATCCAACAAAATTTCTTGCTTGTTTTTCAGTGTTTGATGCCACATTATCGTATTACCACAACAAAGCAATTGATTGGATCTGTTCTTCACATGTGTATTAGCGCCTTGTTAATTAAGAACACCAGGATGCTTTTCTTCCTAAGCAGAAAAAAAACTATTTATTTTGTTAACTCTGAAATATGCTCATTGCAAATGCATTAGGAACATGGTCTCATTTCCCTCAGTTCTTTTTTTTTTTTTGCCCCTCATTAAATAACTCATAATTATTTTAGAGTAATCTGGATTCATTCTGCAATGTAGCATGTAATCATAGTGATTCCATAATATTTTTCATTGGCACCTCTTATCCTTCTGTGGTTATCCATCACTTTTCGTTGTTTTTTTCAAGTCTAGTGCATCTATTTCACATGTTGAAAAGTTCTCTCATTCTTTCATTATTTTTTAATTTCACTTTTTCAACTCTTTCTTAAACAATAGCAACCAGCCTTTCTATAGCAGCATCACAGAAATCATTTAAACTTCAGTAGCAATCTCCACCATGATTATCATCTTACTATACCACCTCTAGGGAAGTCTATATATCTACACATCTATATATCTAAAGATTGGATTTTTTTAGTGACAGGACTAGATGTCATATGAACTTCAACCTGTATGAAAGCTCCATCAGAGACAGTAAATCCTGCAGACAAACTACAACTTTAACAGATTACAAGAATTTTAGTTCCCTGTGAATATTTTATTTCCCCCTGAATTTCTGTACAAACTTGAGAGCTGGAACAGCCCCAAATTTTTAGAATACAGACGAAATGTATTCAGAGAATATATTTGCCTTTCAAAGAGATTCCATTTTGAGTTTACTTCACAGAGCATTCACAACCGACCTTTCTCCCAACATACTTTTGAAACAAGTCATTGAGTGTTCAAGCTCCTTATGGCAGCCACCTCGATTGACACACAAGAAATAAACTGATGTTTGGAAACCGATGACAAGATAAAACAGGGGGAAATATATTATGTCTGAACATCCTCCAGTAACTATGCCAGGTCTAAACCATAACCATGCTCTGTTAAACAAATGCAGTTTCTGTTTTCTAGCCTCAAAACTACAGGATTTGCCAGTTGCACATTTGTGCTACTACTCATGGAGTGTTTGACAGTAGCTTTAATCTGTGCTATCCATCTTCAGTGTCTCTACACTACTTACTACTACATATTTTTTTCCTATCATTCTTGATAGCAAACATCTTCTCCTGTGTAAATCCCTTTTCCATGCCTTTTAGACTATTGAAGTCTAAATACCGTAATCAGTGTTAAAAACAAACAAATGAAAACATTTACTGAAATACCCTCCAGATAAGAGCCAGGAAAAATGAATAGAATAGTACAGTTGGAAGGAACCTGCAAAGATCATCCAGTCCAACTGCCTGAACCCTTCAGGGCTTACCAAAAGTTATTACTTTACTTAACACGCTTTAAAGCGTATTAGTAAGGACATTGTCCAAGTGTCCCCTGAACAGGCATGGGGCATCAACTACCTTGTTAGGAAGCCTGTTCCAGTGTTTGATCGCCACCACATTTTTCCTAATAGGGAAAAGACCTCTCCTAAGGGGAGGTCTGAACCTCCCCTGGTGCAGCTGTGTGCTGTTCCACTGTGTTGCTGTTCTGTCATTGGCAACCAGGGAGATGAGACCAGCACCTCCATCTCCACTTTCAATAATTTATATTAAGCAACATTAACCAACAGCAAATAGGAAAGTTTTAAAAAAATATTAGAATTTTTCACAATATATACATATCTCACTAGTGACAATATTTAAATTACTTACATCTAGAAAACAACAGTTTTGTAACAACAAAAATATTTTAAGTAGAAGGGAATTGTGTGATGTTTCCCAGCACCTACAGCTTGACCACGCACTCTAGTCAATGGCAGTTTGCAACTTCACTGAAGAGCAGGGCTTATGATGTTACTGGAATTTGAGCAGCAAATACCACTAGTAAAATTTACATTTCTAAGACCAGATTTTTTTTCCTACTTTTCACCAAAGCTCACTTTTAAAATATTTCAATAATTTCGAATTAATATTTGTTATTTTAATTAATAATTTATTTTATAATAGTACTCCAGTGCTCATTCAAAGCTTCCATAAGAATGTCAGCATTTATTCTATTAAATAAAAGCAAAGTTCCTCTGTATCACAAAATGGCGATTATTGATTGTTGTTTTGAACAAGCATTACAAACATGTGCTCCTCATTAATATATATCAGAAAAATGACTAAAAAGCATATTGCTATATGAAAAATCCTCTGTATGCTAGAACTGCTCATTTAAAACAACAATGCCATGAAATTATTTTTTCCCATTATGTATCAGAAGCCCGCCATCTTAAAATTCATTCTGGCTCCCACATTATAAATACACCAAAGCATTTCTATAGGCCATGCCAAAAAAAAATCAGCAGGCACTCGCTGACTTTTGCCAACAAAAGCATGACTCTTTGCACAAGAATTTTCTTGCCATTTATAAACAAAGACATTTTGGAAGCTCACGCCTGTGATTCGTTGTGGCAACTGATACACTCCACCATAAGATAAAGCAGATTGCAAAAATAATCCACTGCACTAAACATTATAGGATCTATGCACCATATATTCAGGAATTAATTAAAATGATATGCAAAATTATCCAGTAGCATTAATAGAAAAAAAATGCAAGACTACAAAATTGCAAAGTCACGAACCTCTAACACTAAAAGATAATGTCGAATATTTTATTACCAAGTAACAACTTTGAAGTTAAACTTCACTTTGACATGGAATAATCTCAGTCAATTCTGACAAGACTTCTTCACCATTTATTTGCCCTTCCATCTTGTTGACTGTTTCAGTGGCAGAACACATGAAGGTCAGTCTCATCTGTACAGAAGTGTTCCAACCAACTACTCTGGCATCATGCCTCACCACAGTGCACAGGAGCTTGAGCA
Source organism: Oxyura jamaicensis (assembly GCF_011077185.1). Taxonomy (NCBI): domain Eukaryota; kingdom Metazoa; phylum Chordata; class Aves; order Anseriformes; family Anatidae; genus Oxyura; species Oxyura jamaicensis. Next base: position 19,892,324 of record NC_048898.1, read on the forward strand.
CTTCACCTTTTTCCCACTGCCCTCCCTACAGTGATTGCCATAAGAGAAATACCACAGGGACCTGACCTGAGCTGGATCAGAAGCTTCATTTCCTCTCCAGCTATGCACCAGACACAGTAATACAGTAACTAGAGCTAACTTTTCTAGGCTCTGTCTAAAGTCTGAATATTGCAGTTGCAATTTTTATTTATGCTCCTGTAATAGGATTAGGTGAGAGAAGCCAACATATTTACAGTATTTTAGTTCCCGTATCGCAGTAACACACAAGAAGCAGGAGCACTTTGAAGCATGTTATATATTCGGTCTCCGATTCTTATTTGCCCAAGAAGCAGGAAGTTCACTGGGGGTTAATACATACTCTGCTCTATCTACTTAATTTTGTGCTGTCTTCTTGATGCTTGCACAATTTTCATCTTTTATTAAAGCATAAGAATGCACTGGATGACAAACTAAAAAAGCAGAAGTCAAGACTCTCTTTATTTCATTCCATTTCTATGATTTTTAAAACTGCTAATATTGCATGTGGTTCACACACACACACAAACAAAAGAAACTGTTCCATTTTTCTGTAGCTGAAACCTGAGGTTTTATTCATCAGGCTTTTTTGTTGTTGATTGGTATGAGTTTGTTTAATTTTGTTTGTTTATTTTTCTATTAAACTCATCAGGAGACCACCTTATGAAGAATAATTTAAAATTTTAGTAAACAGTTCAGGATTTGGCTCACGGAAATCTGTCATGCCAAACAACAATTCTTGTATAATAACATTCAAGACACACATAGTGATAACATAAATAAATAAATAGTGCAGGTTAGTGTAGTTATATTATACAGAACACAGAAACGTCTAGTTTATAATACTTCTGTGCTGACTCCTAATATCATGCTTAGTCTACAAAAGCCCAAAACAAATAAATAAAACTCCAGCTCCTGAACAAAATAATAAACTGACTGAAAGTATACCCAACACTGTCAGTATAAATACAAAGAAATACAAGGCTGTATTTTTTTTTCTTCCTGTTTACTTTGCAACATGAAAGAAAAACTTAGATTGCAGTTTTCCAAATTCACCGAGCAAATTGGTCACATAACTCCCATCAAATTCAGTGGAAGTTATTTGGCTAAACTTCCCGATCATCTTCATTTACACTTTAAAAAACTGTCTTTACAGATGAACTCTTCTCTGAGGGATATAAAAAAATAACTAACCCACAGGTAACAACCTTTATGAAAAGTAATTCAAAAGTTTGGTCTTACCTCATTAAATCTTGTCACAAGATCTTCTACAGCATTATGTTCACCATTTGGGGAAGAAAGGATAGTAGCAGATATGGAAGCTTTAATACATGGAAGCTTGCTTTGACATTCAGCATTACCCAAATCCCTGGTTAAAAAGCAGAGGTAGTCAATGGGTAAGACTTTCCGGTAAAGCTCCTGTTCCTGCTCAGTCAGAATGCTGGCAACCTCCTCCGGGAACTGAATGAGGTGCTGCAGGTCCACCAACTCTTTGCTGATACCAGCCACATTGGAGGGAAGGAGGCTGGAGCCGGCCATAGATGTACACGCTTGGCGTTCTAAAACAAAACAAATAAAAATTTTATTATGTTTCTTTTCCTTTAACTAGGACTGTGCTGTGCAAAAGTAAGACATCTTGTTCCTTTTGTTCTTGTAAACCATTCATTAATTTACTCAGCCATACAGTAATTTATAATTACTTTATATTTAAACAACCTAACACATTCTTTTAGTTGGGATCCTTCCATATACATCTATAAAACTATACCTGGTATTAGCTAGACAGCTGGTAACTGGGACTTCTGAGATTGTCGAGCTACCTGCCAAAATGTGCTTGCTTCTTGACTTATCCAAACACCTGATTCCATCACCTTCAGTCTTGGCAAAACTCCAAATAAAAGGATTGTCTTGGCAGGGTATGCCTCTGTTTCAACTCCATATTAGAGTCAGCAGTACAAAGGGATTTGAGGCCTTGACTGAGGCAGCAGGACTCTCTTGGCACAAGAAATAATGTATAATAATATAGCACAACCCATGTTGTTACTGCTTCGCTTCATATCCCTCTTGTTGTAAGACACAACTCATCTGAACTCACTGCATTGCAAAACTAAATGTCTGAAGTTACAAAACATTTTTCTTTCCTCTGGAAAAATGCATATATTTTGGAGTATGCATGTTTTATCCATTATTACAAAAGATTCATGTAAGTTTTTTAATATCCTAGCAGCAATGTCCCTAGAAAAATAAAACTTTTCCTAAGAAGGAAGAAGCCACGCTTTGTAAGACCATGTAGAAAGCCTGAAATATCAACACAATGATTCCAAAATAGTGAGTATGAGTCTTCCGACTAGATAAGTTTAGAATGGGTACTCTGAACAATAATTTTTCAAGAATTACTTAAATATATAAACAGTCATAGTAGTGTATTCTGTACTCATCTTCCTTCCCAGGAAAAGCAGTTTATTTTTCTGTGTTGCTTCATAAAATAGCTTTAGAAGGGTTTTTTTGCACACATAATGGATTATACACTCCAGAACTATTGTTTTTATCTTGATCTTTTACATATCAATAAACTTTCATTTTATACAGGGTGCAAATCTCCTTTCTGTTCTCTAAATAAAGTTCATAATGACTGATTACGATTCATTCTCATATAACAAACAAAATACGCTACATGATGTTTCCCTTGTTACGTTCATTTTACACAAACTCTATTATGAACCAGTGGGAAGTTAAAAAGAAAGAAAATTGCCTATTCTTAAAATAGTCCACTAAAAGTCAAAAGATAAATTATAGCAGACTTAAATAAAGCCTTCGGGCTAACAAAACAAGTTGAGAAACTTTCAAGTACTGAAAAGCTTCTGAAAGAGCCAAGTTTCTGTGTCTAGACTGGCAAGGAAATAAGCATTTTCAACACGCAATATTGTGGTTAGGTAGTGAGGAACAGGTGCAACTTCAAGGACAGTAAAGTATTGCTCTGCAGTATCTGCAGGTATCAAGAAATCTGTCAGTGAAACTCCTACAAAGTCCATGGAAGAAACTGTAGCAGCAGGAGTGCAGCTGATACCCAAGGAAAGGATCACAAGCCAGGCACAGTTATAAAGGCTCATAGCTCATGGCTGAAGTGTGGATAGAAATGAACAACCGGAAATATAACTTATTTCTGTTGACCATTTCTACAGCTATAAATATTTCTTTCATCCATAATTCCCATCCTAGCATGTTTTGATTGTTATATATACAGCTCTACTGAGTCTGATATTTTATCTGCTCCCGTTCCATTTTTCTGCACTGTCACAGAAAATCCAGGATTCTCACTCTCAGCTTCACCACCCTCCCATCCATAACTTACACCCTGCACAAAAGTCTCCTCCTACTTTTTCTTGCTATCCCTCTATTTGCCTGTACTAATCTAGCCTTTTTTTTCTGGACTACTTCTTTATCTCTTTCTCCCATCTATGACTTTTATCATTTTTCATGCCAGCAACTGATCTGCATTGCTCTGTCTGCTAGTTTCTGCTGTGAAGCTCCCTGTCCAGTCCCATCCACAAGTCCTCAAGCTTTGTGTTGTCACTTTTTGTTCTCCAGGAAACAGTATTATGGTGCTTCAAAGACGAGGTTCTTGGATTAACTCACAGAACAGAACTGCTTTCAGGCCAAATTCACAGTACATTTTGTTAGAGTTAAGGCACGATGCAATCCTCAATAAAATTAGCTGCTGCAGCAGCAAGTTGTATTATTTTTTGCGCACTGCCACATCAAGTTAATGCTAAAGCTAGCAAAAGAAAATGAGAAGGACCCTGAGTATTCATTTGCAAGTTGTCTAATGCTGGAATTGATAGCTTTGTTTATCCTTTGATAAACAACTAAATCACATAATCTTTTAAATAGCAACCACTGCTGTCATTAATCAAAACAAGATAACCTAGCATTAAAAAAGGGCTCATGGGTTGACTTAATCATTGCTGATAGATGGGGGGGGGGAAGTACCTACACTTTTCTATAAAAAGAATAAATTATTTAAGAATGGGAGAAAAATACAGAACGTCTGCTTTTGAGGTATTATTCAGCATAGGCCCATCACAAACTCTTGAAAAAACACTGTCTCAAGAATCGTTCTTTTTTATTATAAGAATCTTTTTATAAGATTTTACTAAGGAGCTCTATCAACAGATTAGCTTCAGACTAACTCAACTTTTATTATGGTAAAACCTAGAATTTCCATACCTCCTGTATAGGTACAGGATCTATAAAAGCTATGGTGAATAAACAAATTTCAAGATGCAAATATGTAAAAACTGTGTGTACACAAAACTTTCTGTACACAAAAATTTCAAGATAGTGTTGAAGACTTGATTTTTGCTGGTATTTTCTTTTTATTGAACTCTATTATGTTTGTGTTTGATATATTAGCAGAGATTGATTTGGGATTTTTTTGAATATGAAAAACTAGGAGTTCATTTTGACGAAAAATGCAAAGAAGCTTTGCATTTATAAAAACGTAAAACAAGTTCTGCTAGAAGGCTAGTGTTAATTATCTGCAATCTTTCCTATTATTTTTCCACATTTGTGGAAAAATAACTGTTGTGTTTTATTAAACACAACAGTTATGTGACATATGTGACATTACCTAACAATAAAAGCAAAATTATCTATTTACCATATTACTTGTAAAGTTAAAATTAAATGGTGCTTGTTTGTTAAATTTTATTTCATCATGCACCCAGATGATTTATTTATACACAACATGTTATAAATGTTGGGCTGCTGCCACAAGTTTTCCCTGAGCAGAAATTCAGTACTGGCTTTGAGCAAGTAAGTGGAATTTTTAGAAATACAGAAGGAAAATAAATACAGCGCTGTGATCACACCAATGTCAAAAGTGCTAATCCTCCTCAAAATTACAGTTGTCAACCCTGCAGTTTGTACTTTGATAAAATCACATCACTTTCCATGTGAGTTCTGACCAAGTAAGGACAGTGGTACAGAATTGCTTTCATCCAAACACCACAGCTCTTAGATCTGATACTTGTAGGATTGCGCTATGCCTCACTACAGTGAGTATACCTAGGGAAAAGCCATGTTAAAAGGTAACGTGGGCTACACATTAACACCTACATGCTAAACTTCTACATCATTAAAAATATAAATATTCCTATTGTACCAATATTTTGCAATCTGTGTCTCTCAATGGAAGCCTTTTTAACAAACAATGCTACAGACATCATCCAAACTGTTCCCGTGCTTTATGAGAACACACAGTATGTTTATGATGAAAAAATAAAAGCAGACCACAGAAAAACTGAAGAACCAAAGGTCAAAAACTGTCAGTGTAGATACTATTGAAACATTCTGTTCAAAAAGAGCAAAAATACAATTAAAAACTCTTCCAAAGCAGAATACCCTTAGATACGTAGCACATGACAGTTTAATTGAACAACAGCTTCAGATACAGATCAGCGTAACCAGGACAGTGTTACTTTGGTGTCCCTCAGCTGCAATGCATCGCAGTACCATAACAATCAAACCAACAAGCTTTTATTAATTTCCTGTTCTTCTTCTGTATAATTAAAAACATATCTCTATCTTTTAACGAACATGCATTCCCCGTTATCAAAATCAAATGCAAACAACCCACTCTGATATCAAAGAGCCTGATATTAAACTTAGTGGGAAGCTTGCCACAGAACAGGATCGAGTGCAAATTTAATTTCACTGTAGAAGTAACTGAAATCAATAGATCCCATTTCTTCTTCAAATTTACATATGAGTCATGTAATCAAAAACCTACATGCTCTCTCTCCATATCCCTAAATCTAGCAATATGAGTTACCTCTTAAAACTGCATATCAGCATGCAATTTACATCATTAGCAGGGGAGCTCTGTAACTACAGGACACTCATGTGAAATAAAATCGTTGTTCAGTATGACCTGAGCATCAGTAAACAGAAGATAATACTCTGAGCAAAGCGAGTTTCCCAGATGACTATTTGAAGAAGAGAAAATGAATCTAGCTAGGGTCGGCAGAGAAAATAATCTTTTATTAGGACAAGTAATATCACAGGCATATTCCAGATGCACAAGATCATTTCAGGTTTGGAACAGAAAGAACAAACTTCATAGCTAGTTTGAGAATACCTACTCTGAGTTTAATTTGATCATGATAATAACAAGATAATTGGAAAAGGTGACTTCCAGTGCAGCAGAGGTGAGGCCACAACAGGCTAGGTGAAAAGAACATTAGTTTCCACCGAAAAAGGGGAAAAATAAAAAAGATGGATAGAAAACAATTTTCCTAGAAATTTTTGAAAACCAGACTGAACCGTGCTCTCTTCCTAAATCTTTTGCAGTTACACCATCAGTCAAACAAAACCACAGAAAAAAACTGAGGAGTATTGGTAGAGATATAATCTGCCTGTATCAATTCTGACTGAAAACACATTTAAGTTGACTAAACAAATGGCTTATTAGCACAGATGAGACATGTATAGGCCTGGGAAAGAATCATTGTTTTTTTCCACAAAAGGTATGCATAAATATTCTCACAGGGCAAAACCTATGCACAGAAAAACATTAATTCAAATTTTAAAGTTGATTAAAGAAAACCAATATGAAGGCTTTATTAATATATTAACTTTAAATTAACAGGGACATAGCAATCCTTACACTTTTCAAAAGTTCCTACTGACAAGCATGAACTTGAAAATCCATTTAAACTGTGTCTGTGGTTGGATTCAGAAGATCTTGGCTTTAACCTATATACATATATATATATATGCATAGCAACTCAATATATAGCAGGAATTTAAAGTGAAGCATCACCACGAGCTCACTTCACCTGAGCCTGCCATGCCTGCCTCCAATATCCAAAACGGACAGCAACAAGGCGCCTTGTGTAATTACATCTACACTGCTGCTCAGGTATTTGGCAGTGTATCCAAGAGATTTTACCACTCCACTAGCCTGAGTCATTGACAGAAATATTTTGCATTGTACCAAAGAAGAATTTGGCTGTTTGTCTATGAATTTCCATATACTGTCAACACATTTAACCAACCATTTCCAGCTCCACATGGCTGGTATTGGTTACAGCTGATCGAAACAATCCCAGGAATATCCATAAGAAATGGATGAGTTGGTTTTGCTTCTGGCTGTATTTGCACTGGAGGAAAACAAAAAGAAAAAAAAAAAAAAAGGATATAAGTAGAGACATTTTAACAGTAATTTTGACTCTGCAAAAGCAGTAGCAGTTCCCAGAGCAGAAGTCCTGTTTTGTTCTGATTTCCTAATTCCTTCCCAGTTCAAGGCAACTAGTGAAATGCTGGGACTGCATCTTCCAGCAGGCACATGTGGATGACTAGCAATGCCTCCAAAATATCTGCATAACAATCAGTGTGATATTGTGGTTTAACCCAGACAGCAAACATTTCTACTGTGCCTGAAGTATCAGGCTCTGAAGGCAGTGCCTTAAAAAATGACGCCAGGGCTACCACTGAAGCAAATAGATACCTCAGCTACCAAAGGCACTTGGTCTTATGCAAGGTTTGGCTGAACACAAAGGCTTGTTCACAGACATTAAGGAGAGATGAATCAGCACAGTGTGTATTGTCACAAGTCTGAGGAGACCCACCATCTAAATGTTCAGTCAGAAAGCAGCCTTACTGCTCCCTCTCTACAAGTTTGGTAATGGGTCACCCAAGCCCTGCTATTTTAGGGGACCTTTACCTCTTGCTGTAGCTCTTGAAACTATATCCTGATTTCAAAACACCTGCCAGAAGAAGGTTTGATTACAATTTTGGTAGATAGGCACTGAGTGTGCGCTCAGCTAGTTGAAAATTCTATCCAAAAAGCTTTTTGACACAACATGGCACACTGCACCTCACACTGCAACAGCAGGCTCAAGATTTCATCGTTTCAGAGGCAACTACAGTCATGAAGTCTCGATTAATTCATAAAGGTATTTTTGAGTCTTGCTCCCTCCCTTATTCTCATCTCAGATATACCACTGTATTCTTAATTCATCCTTCCTTCGCTCCTTCCTTCCTTCCTTCCTTCCTTAATCTCCTGATACTCATTTCCTCTTTGGCAGTCCAGGTACTCAAACCACACAAAACCAAGATTGCCATCCACTGCACAGAGCAGGTCACGCTCAAGCATACTATCGATACACTTGAGTGACTTGCTCAGTCCAGCTACGATGTAACATCCTACAACGAACAGAGCACATTATACTGCTTTTTGCCCACATAAATAAATAAATAAATAGATAGATAAGTAAAACCCCCTTTTTAAATTCCGTGCCATGACAGTCGACAGGTCAATACACTTTTATTTCATTTCTACTTAAAAACAACTTCTAGCCACCTTGCTAGATGGCATCCCTAAAGTGGCAAAGATTTCATATTTCTCTACTTTGAGATAACATTAAATCAACATTTTTAGAGGTGTTTTAAGGACCAGAGGAAGGATAAGAGAATTCAGTTCCCTCATCAGATTAAGAGTAGAATTGTAACTTCTTTTCAGGCTAATGAACCCAGCATTGGACATGTCCAACGTTTACTAAACGTAATTTTTTTCAAGCCACTGGTGGAATTACATCTGTTTATAAAAGGAGATAACATCTTGACAGCATATCAGGCAATGGGAAGGGACAGGAAGCTTCACAAACAACTGATTGAAGTCTGAGTTCTTACTCTATGAAATATTCTCAAAGACAAGATGAACAAGACACTCAACAAGATGGGCAAATAAGGGGCAGGGCCTTGCCAACAGGTTCAGCTGGTTCCTAACCTTCTCGTTGCTCCATCACAGTATTAACAGAAAAGAGCAGGAAGTCAAATGTTCCTGTTTCAAAGAGGTATTTTTCTTCAATACATTAATTGAAATTCATAAGCCATGCTGTCTGGGGAATTATTTGTGTGCTGGCAACAACATAACTCTTTATCAATCTCAGTGTCATGGGTTACAAGAATAAGCAGTGTATACAAAGTTCATATTTAGCTGAACATTAATGTCAATAAATAAAAACCCTGCAAATTTCACTTGAAACAATAAAAATGAAATATGATTTGTATGTTGAAGGATGTTATGCACACACACAAATCGGAAATCTAGTTGGGATCAACAATTGTGGACAGACAGTTGTGGGATGGAAGAGGAACTTGTGGAGGCTTTTTTATTTTTTTTTTTGTTTGTTTGTTTGTTAGCTTTCACAAGATATTAAAGCTAAAGGCATTTCTTTGCACTGACTATTCCTAACAAAATAATTTTATTGGGCATAATATCTGAATTCTTTCTAATTATACTGATATTTCATCTACCATAACAACAGTAAAGATGAACATATATACCTACTTTGCCTGTGGCAATGGCTTTATTGTCACTTTCTATCCAGGCTACTTCGGAGGACCATCTCTACTTCCAGTGCTAACCTGTCTTTGAATTTTAAAATCTCATTGTGAATCAGAAATGGTGGGTGGGTTGAAGCAATGGTGCCCATTCAGTTGAACTCTTTCTACAGGTAGATACAGAAATCTAATCTTCTGGTAAGCTGAGATAAGACTGCAATGTCAGATTTGCACAACAACAAATATTTGTCCCACTGTTCAATTTTGCTGCCTCAAATCATGTAGTAATAGCTATTACTTTGAAGAATCTCTCCAGCAAATTAGGATGCTCCATGCTCAGATTATGGCTGCTCTGAGTGGAAAGAAATCATAGGTACACTGCCAGACTTCTTGTTGAACTATTTCAGGTTTTTCATTATTTTCCTGCAGTGAAATCTCATCTAATGAATCCTCTTTACCAATCCCCTGGAGATCTTTTCAGTGATATTCTGCTTTCACATATTTTTCACAAATTTTTCTGGTAAAAGCTGGCACATTAGTAGCCCATCAGAATCTTGACTTGGGCTTCTGGCAATCTAGCAACACACTAGCAGGAGAGTTCTGCATGCAGGATCTGTATTCATGTTTTCAAGAGCTTTAAAAATACTAGATATAAATACATTGCACCACATGGAATGTTAAGTTCAAATGCTAAATAAACGTATATATAAATTACTAGATAAGTTCCAGCACCTACGAAAGAAACAGTCAGAAAGGATGATTTATGAGTTGACTTTGGAAGAAAAGTGTTCTAGAAAAAGAACTGTACAACTCTCATTGCAAAATGAACAAGTTTGTGTCTGAGTTAAAGCAGATCCCATGTTTTAACATTTGTCCACAAAAATTGATACAAAATACTTCCAAAATCAAAGAAGAGTTTCTGTGCACTGACAGAACAAAATTAAAATAAAACACACACAGCTCTGAGTTAACTCTGCAATGGAGAAATACCCAGTGGTTAAAGGCAGCACCAGAACTTCAGATCAGGTTTCAATATGTGTATATTTTGTTCAAGAAGGATGAAAATTAAATTTATTTTATTTTTTTTTCCAGAAATATTTTTTCAGTTTTAAGAATCAAACAAATCTGTTATGAATCAGTAAGAACAGGGGAAAAGTTAAATAAAAATATAATTTCACAGTACATGTATACCTGTGGAAAACAAGGACGTAAACAGAGCATGTATATAAACTCAGATACCCATTAGAGCTGAGGCTCATCATCTCAAATTTTCATATTTTCCTTTTTAAAGTATTATAGACCATATCAAGTGTAGTTGCAGTAAGCCATGGCACTCACAACCTAAATGACTGTAAAACCAGAACATTTCACATTCGAAACATTTTCAACATTTTAAAGCTGCAGCCTTGAAACATTCCTCTCTAGCCTGAGGGTACTGGCCTTCCACACTGCCTATCTCTGTATTTAGTTAATGAGCTGCTGCAGTTTGCTCCTCAGCTGCACAAATTTTATCAACTGTCACAAACACGACCCCAGTTTGCGTTCCTGCCTCAGGTCCTCAGAAATACATTTCACAACAAACATCCTCCTCCTTACTTTGGTCTCACCCTGAACGCCAAGCTATGCATGACAACAGACACTTTAAAGATATGGGGGAAAGACAGGCATCTTTTCCCACCTTGTCCAGCTACCCAAATACTGCAGAGAATAAGAAATCCTAAGTTCAAGGAACTATTACAATGATAATTGTTTCACTGCCAATCATTAAAATCATTATTAAAACCAACCCTAAATACAGTCCTTTAAGGTAAAACTGATAAAGGCTCACTACAGCTTCAGTGTCATACCGAGCAAAGCAAACAGCAAAACTGCAGTGATGTTTTTACATCAGTGTATTTACAAGTGCATTTACAAGATGAAGACTTAGATGTCAAACAGAGAAATTGATTTTAATGATAATTGTGTCAAGGAATAACATGAGAATTAAATAAGATCCAATACATGTAGTCTTAATGATTAATTAATCTTTCCTCTTGAATCATCATATAAAAGATAATCTGGTGCGTGAAAGATGCTACCAGAGTTTCCACACAAACCAAAAGAGGCAAATATTCTGTATGAGATATTTTGCTTGCTATTATTTCTGATTATTGGAATAAAACAAATCCAAGTCACATCCAGTAAAAACAACGCTAGATTAAACATTCCAGATTTAAACCCTGAAGCTTAGCAGTGAAAGAATTTTAAAGGAATGTAAAGGCACTTGAAAAATGTTTGATCAATTCAGAGGTTTCATCATTCTGGCCTGCTCTCAGAAGTTACTTAAACTGAATCTGATAATAACACTAGGTCAAGTTCTGTCCTCTATGTAATTATTTCACATAGAAGGGACAAAGAATAGAACCCCTAACAGAAAATATTGTTGACAATGTGTTCAAAGTATTCTGTTCATTCAAAATAAATGGCCCATGACATTAAATATGCCTAATAGTTAAGGTAGCATAATATACTAAGGTATAAGTAAAAAAAATGCATTAGAATATTACTCAACTATTGTGATAATGATTTCATATTAAAAGTCAGCAGTGGGCAGCAGGAAAAAAACTACTAAAACCAGTATGGTCTTTCAAATTGCTGTTATAAAAAGTACCAAGATTTAGAAAGATTCCTAAAAGAAAGAGTAGATAATAATAGTGTATTCTATATTTTGTTATACAGATATATTTATTACAATGCAGTAATTCCACTCCTTGTTTCAAAATTCACTATATAAAGGAAAATTTAAAAGGACTCTCATGCATGACTAAATGAATGAACCAAGGATCCGTACTTTTAAACAAGATACCAAAAAGTGATGAACTGGAAATAAATTGGTGGGTTTCACAACAGTGTGAAGAGCAGATACTACTCTTAAACAACATTCATGTAGCACCTGAACTTCACTATTGAAGAAATAGCATACAGGTACTTTGAAATTTTAAGAGTATTCACTAGAATTGGTCAAAAAGAGAGGGCGTTGGTTTAGATGCAAAAATTAATACACAATTAGCGGACAGGAAAACCCATAGAAACTTCAGTTGTTAGTGACCCGGCCAATAACATGGCTGCAGCCACGATATTCCCTGGGAATGCTGTGCAGTAGGTAGATGGCTCCTCGTACACATTCTGTTGTGCACTGGAAGGATGGCCAGCTACCTCTACCTCCACACACGAGAGCTGTGCTACAGTCAAAATAATATTTTACCTATTTAGAGTGTGCAAAAACACAGAAGAAAAATAAGAATCACAGAATTTTATAGGTTGGAAGAGACCTCAAGATCATCAAGTCCAACCTCTGACCTAACACTAACAGTCCCCACTAAACCATATCCCTAAGCTCTACATCTAAACGTCTTTTAAAGACCTCCAGGGATGGTGACTCCACCACTTCCCTGGGCAGCCCGTTCCAGTGTCTAACAACCCTTTCGGTAAAGAAGTTCTTCCTAACATCCAGCCTAAAACTCCCCTGGCACAACTTAAGCCCATTCCCCCTCGTCCTGTCACCAGGCACACGGGAGAACAGACCAACCCCCACCTCGCTACAGCCTCCCTTCAGGTACCTGTAGAGAGCGATAAGGTCACCCCTGAGCCTCCTTTTCTCCAGGCTGAACAAGCCCAGCTCCCTCAGCCGCTCCTCGTAAGACTTGTTCTCCAGGCCCCTCACCAGCTTCGTAGCCCTTCTCTGGACTCGCTCCAGCACCTCCATGTCCTTCTTGTAGCGAGGGGCCCAAAACTGAACACCGTACTCGAGGTGCGGCCTCACCAGAGCCGAGTACAGGGGGACAATCACCTCCCTGGCCCTGCTGGGGAGGTGATCGTCCATGTCCAAGAACCCATGTCCTTTCTGTAATCCTTCCATAAATTCATAGATAAATACAAATACAGTATTTTATATTTGGATTAAAAGAAATTAAGGCAAGCTATATTCCATTTGCATTTTTTTTCTTGGAGTTAAGTGTGGATTATCTTCAAAGCTAGTATTAATAGAGGCACATCTGTAAACTACTGTAAAAGCAATTTTGGAATATACCGGTGGAGTCTCATTAAGTTAAGCACGCGTGTTTTAAAGGAATATACTTGGAGGCAGTATAAAAGGTACTTTGGTTTAAAAATGATTTTAACAGCTGATAAATGTCTTCAACATTTATTGGCTGGGAATTAGAGGCATAATAAAAACAATAAAAAAGGATATAAAATGAAGACAAGGAATTAGAAACAGGTTTTACCATTTTCCTGAGAAATATGGTATCATGGGCTAAGTTCTACAAGTGCTCTTGGGTCAAAAAGTTTGTTACTTTGCAAGTGTCTTAAAAGAAATGTTTAAAAATACAATGGTCATGTAACACATTTCTTCCATGTACATTCTGTACTATCAAAGATCCAAGCAGTTTGAAACGTACACTAGCTGAAAGCTCTGGGAGCTTGACGAGTCTCTGCCAACGCAGGTGGCCAAAGAGACACAGAGAGTATCCCACATAGAAAACTCCAACACATGCAAAGGGATCAGTACAGAAAAAGAACAGGTGGTTTTCCTAACACACGTTTGTTTACTGTGGGTGAATCAGTGCATGTTCTTTCTTTCTTCCCTCAGACACAGTCTTTTCTCCAAGCTCACTGGCAAATATGTAGTATCTATCAAAATTAGATTACTGAACATTTACAAAGAATGTCAAATTAGTTTTTTGTGTTGTTTTGTTTCTGTTTTCCCATGTAGGGTTAAACTGTAACCCAGGAATCCAGACAGAGAAAAGGAAAGTGTATAACTACACATTAATAAAACCTATTTTTTGCCATACTGTTGCTTCAGAAGGGAAGTAATTCAGCTCTTTTGCTTGTGCAGATCACTTCCCCATCTAACTTGGGAGAAGCAAAACCAATCTCTCTGACTAGAAAAGCAGCAACTCTCTTAGTTATCCCTGCCTCACATTTCTTCCTAAACTGCAGTTTGAATGCATGTTTCCAGTGCAGAAAGTTACTACTTGGTAAAGAATGTAACTCCCGTAACTAATACTAAGAACAAGATTGCATAATATGTTTACACAAATGATAGAAGCTATTAAGTAATTTCTCCATTTTAGAATGTAGCTTCCAAATTTTAAAAGGGAATTTTTGAAGGTATCTTTTAATGCAAAAATTTTAATAAAACCAATTACCAGAAAACTTTCAAACAAGTTGTAACAGCAGGCATCCTTGGCAAGCTCATTTTCCCATATGAGGAAGATGACGGGAAGCTAAGGGAAATTAATATACTATTTTTATAAAAGAATAACATGATTTTACAACTTCCCACCACAGTATGTCATATTTGTGATGTTATATCATGCTAGTATTCCTTTTAAGAAAGTATTGCTACTAGCAAGCTTTTCTTAGCAAGCTCTCTGGAATCACCAGGGCTGTGCCAGGAGCCCAGTTAAGGGATCCTGCGAGGCATATTAAAAGAAAAGATAAAATCAGCAAAACCTGTGTTCTGGTCAGATCAGTATGATCAGAGTCCTTCCACTGAAATACAGAACACATGAAATTCAAGGTCACTTCATTTCAGTGGTTATACCGGTGACCGAAGGACCTCGCCACTCCAGTAGGAACCATGACTGCAATACAGTCCAGACACAGACAGGTGAGCCACCCAGGTACTCATGAATTTTATCAAAGACAAACCAGAATTCAATGTAAATTGTAAAATTATATATAAGAAGCAGCCTAGCTGGGTTAACAAGTAATTCTCTGAGCCAATTACTTGCTGGATCAAATGCAGCTAGTCTGACATGAGCTCAGTAAGTATACACTATAAAAATGTTACTGTAAAATAACCATAATACAAATTTGACAGATATTAGTCATGAAAAAAATGACAAAGAGGAGTCATAGAAATCAAATAATGATTTAAGGTAATTTAATTTAGCCTAGATGAATTTTTGTCAAGGACAGCTTCATGTAATGAAATCAATCCTGAGATGACATAGAGGGAGGGAATCATTCCTAAAATTGTATTAACTCAAATATAAAAATATACTGCATGAAATCCTGACTCCACTGATGTCATTAGCAATTTTACCACCAACTGACAGGGCCAAGATAGCACCTTGCGAATGTTTTCCTCATGGAAACCTATATTGCAGAAACTCCTCTAATTCTAGTTATTTGCTTATGTGTTTTAGCAACAGATTCTCATGTTCAACAAGTCCAAATATGACAGATTATTTTTAAGATACTTTTCTTGACAGTACAGCCAATAAGTGTAGAAATGGAAAGACAGTAAACATTAAGAAAATGCATTATTATTTGTGAATATATAACAAGTCAAAATTATTTCTCTATTTGTGAAATTATTACTTGCATTCTGTATGAACCTAAATCTCTCAGTATACATTTAAAATACTTTTTTGGGGGGAAAAGTAATTAGTATTCCAAACACAATAAATACAAAAACTTTTTGCCTAATCAAAAATTAGATCCTATAAAATTCTAGTTATTTTACTTCAGAATTGCATTTGGTTTGAACATCCACGTGCCATACATAATGCCATATCCTACACTCTTTAAATCTTTCTGTACATCTTTCTTGATGAGCTAGTAAAATGTCAAAAGCAGTTGACCTGTAAATACGTCAGCAAATGCTACGGCTTCTTTTAAACTCCGTAGAATACAATGGTGTGACCTAAAATTAAACTTGCTAGAAATTTTCAAAACTTTCTCTACACCCATAATAACAGATAAATCTCACTAAGTGAAAAGTCCAGCTGTATGAACAAACTAGAACATTTTAAAATTATCCATAAAGGTACAAGAGAGCAAAGAGCTTAGTGACAGAATAAATGTACCACAACTGTGTACCAATTTATAAATTTCCACTTAACAAAATACTCAGCTTCATGCAGATTATAGCAATGAACAACATATGCAAAAGATTCTCAGCTGCTTTGAATACATGTGAGTAGATGTATTCACTCATATAATACACTCATAATGCAGAGCAGACCATGAACCACCAATTAAGTATTTTGGATACAGTTTCTGTAATTACTTAACATTCAGATCCAGTAATCTAAGTAATTTTTTTTAGTTTAATTGTTTATAGATTTACATATCAGTACATAAAACTTGATCTGCAGACGTATTTGGAGAATCAGCAACAACATGTCTTAAGCTGAATCCTTGATTGACTTACAGTACATGGCATGGGCCCAGTTCTGAGGGAATGTTACAGATTTCCTGGAAAACTACAGCATGTCTTAATCTCTCTATTTATTTCTTCTTTTTGAGAATAAATTTCTTAATAAGATCTAGCAGTTGGACAAATTGCATTTTTTTGTTGTTATTATTATTTTTTACCATTTGTTAATAGCCTATTTGGCTTATGAAATTTCCATTCAGTCCTTACTAGCTCTCTCAATTCAGTTTATTCCAACTCATGATTTAACTAGGCTAACAGTCACAGAACAACTATGTTGTCTGCTGAAATTCACTGAGGCCCTCAGAAGCTGACTATTAGTTCTAAAGTATGCTTTCATCTCAATGGAAATGCCAGTGTGCTTAACAAACTGTGAAGTCCAGAGAAGAATCTATAGTCCTGAGACAGCAAAAATATGATATAGCTTAATGAAAAACACTCTACAAAATCACAAGAACTGATGAGATTTCAGAGCTTAAAAGATTTTGTTTCTTTCCTTTGGATGTAGGTAGATTACATACATTAGAGTGGATGAGCCTGTGTGATTTAACCTTGGAACTGAAATCTGTTCGATGGCTCAGAAGTTTAAGCCATGGAAGGATTAGTGAAATTCAGCAAACTGCAGAGAACAGGGCTGGCACACGTCTGGAAGCCGAGACGGAAAACAACAGACTACATAAAGCATTAAACAAACCTTGACTTTGTAACAAATTTCAATACCTACAGCTTGCCTCAATATCACTTATTTCATACTACCTCAAATATAAAAACTTCAAATACTATTTATCTAAGAAAGACTTTTTACAGCCTCATTAGTTATCTCTCTTTCTGCTAGGCCATAAGCAATTATTTTCTTTATATTTTTTGTTGTTCAGTGCATGTCACTGGGAAATTAGGGTAAGCTGAATTGGGCAGGATATGGTTATAAAATATTGTGTTCAAGGAAATGGAGCATGACTATGCATATTCTACTGTTGACAATTGTTGTAAAAATGAAAGTATTTATTCCATTTTTTTGTTTCCACAGGATTAATATACTTACTACACAAAAGCTCTTCTAAACAGTCACAAGATTTAACTAATGAATTGTGTCTTTGTCACTAGCTTTTAGCAGATTATACTGGAAAAGGTGCTTGACATCCTTTTCTAATATGAAAACTTAAAAAATTATTTTGATATTTGAAAACAACCCCCAAATCAGAGCCTTCTGAGATGACTTCCACAGATTTTGAGATCTCTCTTGATTTGAAGTGAAACTAATTCCTTCTCTAGAAGTACCAAATAAAAATTAACATTTCTCCTTTTTTGTCTTCCTTGTGGCGTCACTGCTATCTGTGACCTGGTTAAAGTTTAAAGTAGAGTTAAGGCCAACTTTGACAACCATATTGTTCTCAATGTAGGAAAATAAAAAAAACTCAGCTTTGCTTTGAGCTGAGAGTTGGACTAAATAACCTGCACAGTCCTTTCCAGCCTGAATAACTCCATGACATTAAAACAAACTCCCCCCCCCCCTTTTTTTTTTTTGTTTAGGAGAAGGAGCTGGCAAAAAAAAAAGGAGTGGCAAAAAGCGATCCTTCTGCATTAAACAACCGATAACAGCAATAACACAGTATCTTTTCTGTTTTTAAACTTGTCGACAAGCCACAGAGCATTCAGCAAAGAGCTATAAAATTATTCCAGGGTTGAATTGTAAGAGTTGGAGGGAAAGATTTAGATCAGAAATACATAGCTTTAGTTGACTAAATGAGAATTGAGAGGTGATTTGACTGTAGAATTCATGTAAGCATTTTTAGCAGGGAAAATATATCAGTTTTTAAATACTTTAATCCAGCAGAATAAAAGCCTAACAAGAACAAACAGTTGGTACTTGATGACAGATAAGCTCAAACCAGAAACAAGTAACACCCCTTTGACCCTGAGCATTACTGACCATGGGAAAAAGCTGTGCACATGGGTGGTGGTTCCAAGGCTTCCTCCAAAGGTTTTACATGAACACTTTTGCAACCACTGCGCTTAAAATAGAGACTATTGTGTTAAAGTAAGTGACATCTTATAAAGGATGTTAGACTATATCTAGAAGTCTCCATTGACAATAGGCTTTACAATTTATAAACTCTTATTTTACCTAACATCAGGCTCCTATAGCCCTCCTATCTTGAAATTGACTGTACCATCATCTGTTCAATCACTTTTTTTTCCTCTCAAGCCTTTTCTTTCATGTAAGATCTTTCTGAAATCAGTCCCTCCATATTCAGCCACATGCACCTTGCTGTTTTTGTCTTGCAAGCTGTGCCAGCCAACACTGCCTATGTCCTTTTTCTTCAAGTGTCATCTGTGTAGAGAAGTTCTTCGATGTAACTGATCCCTTCCTCCATCAATCTCTGATACCTGCTATTTGCCATTCAGATCCATTATTGTTTGTCTCATTCCCAGTAGACACGAAGGACACTGCTTACTTCTCCTTACAGTAATTATTACCTATCTGGAGATTATCATGTACCTCCAGACTTTTCTCTATACAGCAACCCAATTTTTTTTTTTTCCCAATTTTTCTTCATTGATAGAATTTTCTGTATATTTGCTCTCTTTCAGTTCTGATTTGCTCTCTCTCCAACTGATCCACATCATCTGGTTCTGAACTGTACATTCATCTGTGACAAGACTGAGAGGACTGCTGTGTGGCTTTTACTTATAATTCCCTTTTCTTTTCTTTTTCTTTTTTCTTTCTTTCTTTTTGTTCCTCTCAATAAAGCAGCAAACACATTGCCACAATATGCCATACTTAACCAACAGACAGCTTGTGATGCACTGTAACTAGCAAGTGCTTTTTTTGCCAACTGTTTCCCACCAGCCCCTCCACTCTGACAAAGAATAAGATAATTTTCCATATAGCAGAAGCAGAAAACTCTTACTTACATGATTCCATTAATTATTTTGTCAATAGAGCTATAAATGAGAAATAAAATATTATAATACTGACCACAGTTTAACATCGATTAAGTGGCTGCAACTTCCATTCCTTGTGGCATCCAAAAGTAATGGAATGAGCAATTTTGTTTCTGTTTGAAAAAAAATGTGATTTTCTAAACTACGCAAATACTGTTTGTTTGTTTGTTTGTTTTAATAGAAATTGAACTTGAAGACATAATTTTGTATTAATCAGCACATGCCACCCACCATGCCTGTATTTCTCTAACTTAACAGTCATATGAAAGAGAGGTCAAATATGCAGGAATGCAGTCCATAAGAGTCTGCTGTAAGTCAAATAAAATGTGAAAGTCAAACTATCATTTTCAGGCTTTTTATACGGCTTATGGAAAATGCAAAGAGACTGATGATTTTCTTCAAAAGATATAACATTTTATCTGCAAGAAGTAATATCTTTTAAAGATGCATTTTTTGCACAGGTGAACATATTAAACACCAAATTGGTGCACAAAATTTTAGGATAAAATTATTTCAGTTGAAAATTTCATATCTGAGTGAATAAAATGTTTATGATTTTTTATTGAATTCATCCAAATATTCTGGCCAATTAGTAGACAGCTTTTGCAAAAATCATGTTTTCAAAATATAGAGTAACACCTTTTCATTCTGAAACTAATCTGTATTTGTTCTTTCTAAATTATATAATTCCACAAATATAAAACAAGACTTTTTTTCATTTTGGTGTTCAAAAGTAGTTTTGTTTGTTTGTTTGTTTGTTTTGAGGGGGTTGGCTGTTTCTTTTATACACAAAACAAATCTATTATTTTTTAGTTCTGGTAGCAAATAAAAATCTTAGTTATAGACACAGTTCTAGTTGTATCTCTGCATACAATAACTTTAAATGCATTTTGTTTTTTCTGTTATATTTTTGAAAGCAACTCACTCTATATATGATTACAGAAAACTCCCAAAGCCTTTTACCCCTGAACACCAAGCTTATATGCAAAATCCTACTTCTGATACCACATTCAAGATGATCAACTCACTGTGGTCAGCCCCTTTTTCCTTTTTGGATTCTGTGCACATATTTGAATGGTTTCTTGACAGTTTTTAGGAGGTTTTACATTCACAAATCTTTTACATATGATGCAGAAGAGAACTGTATGATTTAATTTGATCTTTTCTACTTCATGGCAGTTAGAGAACAGCATATTATAATAATCTGAAACTCAGAAGAAAAATTACTTTTAATGCTTATTTTCTCTCTTGAAACATTATCAAACTTAAATAATAACAAAATCATTTCATTGTGCTTTAATGTGTGGTACTACAAGTAAGTTCATAAAATAACCACATTTTCCTCAGTTAGCAAAGTACCTACACTGACACAAAAACTCAATCATTATAAAATAACTCTTCTTGGCAAATACAACAAAATCATTCTTTTCTGAGTACTCTAACCATTTTTTGATCCCTTTAACTTCAAATTAATTATTGTACTGGTTTCTTAGTTGGAATTGTTCATGCCATAATTGCCTATTGTGTTTTTTGTTAACATTGTTTTTGTTTAATTTATTCACTGATAAAAATGACTTCTTAAGGATCTCTAAAAAGATCAGTCAAGTCTTTAACCTACAAATTCTATGAACTTGGATGACTAGGTGTGTAAAAAATAAGGCTGGATGTTCGGCACATTGTTGCCTTCTGAGATTTGTAGAAGTTTCAGTACAGTTCCAGTGGCTGCAGTTCCTTGCCTGGAGATAGTAGGAAATTGTACTAATACTTACAAATATTCTACAAAACCAAGTGTAGTAAAACAAACAAACAAACCCACATCGTTAATGGCTTTAGGCATTGCTATTTTTCAGGATTAGGGTCCAAAGACAATGTCACCAATCCAAATTCTTCAACTTCTGAAAACCCAATAGAAGAACAAGTTCTTAAAAAAAAAAAAAAATCTTATAAGAATTTATAGAAAAGGTTGTGCACATTTATGCACTATTCTACTTTTATAAGGAAATCTTTATGTTAAAGAAATCTTTTTTCAATTTCTTTGTTGAGCTTTGCAATTTAATTCTGAACAAGCACATACAGGTGAACAACTTCTGATCAAATCTTCTCTAAATCTAACCGTAACTTATTAAAAGGTATTCAAAGCTTCACTTTTTTCCAGATTGAGACTCCCTTTTTTCCCCAATGAAAAATGGTTTTAGAGGACACAACTTCTCCCTGTGGCAACATGGTTAAGTCAAAAGGCATATACCTGTGCTTTACTCCAAGATATCAGAGAAAAGGGAAATTGAATGCAGAAACTAATGCAGCAGCATCAAGCCTATCCCTTTTCTAGAAGATCTGAACACTTGATTCCATAAAGCCTGAAAATGTGCATGAAATCTGTTGTACCCAGTCCAGGGGAATTTAAGGATAAAAATATTTAATTGCTGTACGATTGTGCAAAGCTCGTAAAGTATTCACAAGAAATATTTAAAGGTTCATTTAGCTTCAAGTTGTACTTTCAGTTCTTTTATTACTGTTTCGGTATTTTGTAAGCAAAGTATTTTCAATTTGTGCTTGATAAATCTAACTCGTAATTTACTTATTTCAGAATATTAAAATGTGCAGTTATGCATTTTTATACATAATTATTTCCAAAGAAAATACTTAAACATTAGAAAACTATGTCAATATGAAGTTCCTTAAACAAAAACCAAACAAACTATGCACTAGCAAAAATTCTCGTATCAGCTTATTTTCTAGAAAATGCATGTGTAATTCTACCTCAAATCAAAACTGAAAACATCACAAATCATCCTATCAAAACCGATTTCTCAGATGAGTTAACATTGTTAACATCGCCGAGATTACCTAACACCATTTCCCCTACACTGATTTAATCCAGTTAGGTATCTTACATTGCCTATCACTGACTGAATAAAGGGATCAAAAATCCCACTATTTTGCAAGGAATATGGATAAATATTGATAGCAGGCTTCTTTTTTTTTTTTTTTCCTGCCCCCACCCCACCCCCACCCCCCCCCACCACGCTCTCTCAATCACTGAAGTGAAAATGAAGGTGTTGACAACCAATACAATCTCTCTATTGCAATGAGATACTACCTCTTTGAATGGTGAATGTGGTGAATGTTTTTCATAGCCGTTATCTAGCAGGCAGTTTAGGGAAACAGGAGGGTTAGCACATAAAAGACATTCCTTACACAGAGCAAAATACTAACATTTGTTCAAGTTACACATGACAGTTCAATATATGTAAATATACATGTTTCTTTATGGCCAATTAGTAGTAAAACATTTTTTTACGTGCTGCTATGCATTTATGTCATTCAGAAAGGAAAAAAACTGCTGCCTTAAGCATCTACAAAACACAAGCTGGTTACAAGTGTACTGAGGTAACACAAAACAAGTATAACATAGTATATACATATATACTTTTATACTGAAGATCCAAGAACACAAGTTTGCAAAAGGGAAAGAAAAAACAGAAGTGGATTTACATTCAAAAATATGCTACTAAATTTTAACACCTAAACTAAAAAAAAAAAAAAAAAAAAAAAAGTTACCTCATTGTCCACCTAGCAACAGCTCTAAGTGTTCTTAAAGCATCAGTATTAAATGCAGACATTATAGATACAACGTTAGATTAGAAAACACCCATTCAATCTACTAACACTGGAAATAAAACTTTCACTTTGTTTTAACTACCTAAATATAATCAGAGAGTTGTATTATTACCAGCCACAGAAACGTAAATCTTACCAGCAAAAGCGTCCTCCATTGAATCTCAGATTCCTCCTAAAATGCCAGGAGAGCAGGTACTTCAAACACCACAGAAAGTCTGCACCCTGCACTTGTCCAAACTAACAGTCAGGCAACAGCTGCTCAGTTTAAAGCTACAAACTGTGGCAAAATGCATAACTGACGTGCCTTGTGTAAGCCATGAAGAAGACATGCATTTGGCTCGCTCGCTAAAAGGTCAGGTTACCCACCTCCTCAGATAAAAGTTGTAACACTGGGATTCAAATGGAAGGAAGTTTAGAAATTAAGGACTAGCATACATCCTGCTAAGGCTAAAAGCATTTGATTTTGACAGCAGAGTTATAAACAAGAACCATTTTAATTCTCCTGGATTTTTGTCTTCAAATATATTAAGAAATAAGTTAGCCTACACCCAAGCTTTTGCACAAGTTATATTTATATCAGTGTTGTTTAAACAGGCCAAAAGTAATAAACTGAGTTAGTTTTGTTTTAGGAAACTTCAGCTGAAGCATTACAAAAACTGCGGCATGGGTTTCTTTATTAGCCCCTACCTTCACAGCTATTATGTGCTCTGCACTGGAGTCTCTAATAAAATGCAATAGAACTGGCTTTAGTGGGACAAAGGGGTATGACTTAGCAACAACCCAAAAAGAGTTTATTTGGGAGGGAAAGAAGAAGAAAACCTCCCTGAGGCTTCCATAAGTGTGTTTAACTGTAAAGAATTTACAGAGTGAGGGACATAAAAAGACAGCATGGTTTTCCAGGCTGCCTGTATGTTGGTACACTACATAGGAACCAAAACTGTGCCTTGATCCAAGCAGCTATCGATATCTGGCTCTGGCATTTTTATCATTTTTCTTCATTCTGACCTTAGCCTTGTCTACACACAGTTTACACCACTTTCACAAACAGCAGGACTACATCAGTGAAATTTTAGTTATGAAATTTGCTAGAGTACACAAGGTTGAAAAACAATGCACTGCCACAAGAAACTTTTCTCCATTTCCCCAGGAAGTCTGAGGAGTGATTTGCTCAGAACTGGAATGTAAGTAGTACACTTCGAGTCACTTTGTTTATACGGTGACTCTGTCTTGTCTGAAAAACTTCTACAGGAGGAGCTACCATGGAACACAGCCAGTGCACCGCTATTTTTTCATTGACAACAGCAACATATTCTTTCTTAATTGGAGGAACAGCAATTTAGTGTTGTTTCCAAGCTCAGGTTGAAAACTACTACAATTAGACCTCTGAAGAATTCATATTAAATATGATAGCATAAGGACCATTATGGGGATACGGTATAGAACTTTGAAATTAATTTTATTCATAAATATCAATTTAATTAATGCTATCTCCCTACAAAAATACAAAATAAACCATTATATTAAATATTTCTCATCCTTATAGGGTCAATAATAAAGAATTTTCCACTGTGTATAAAAGTTACTACCTGAAAATATAAAGAAAAAAATCAGAAGAATTTTGGTTCTAAGAAGAGAACTATAAAGTGTACCTTAGAATTTAACCCCAAAAATGTGTCTGGTTATAAATAGAACAACATTATTCTATAATTGTTGATTTTCTTCTAATTTGTTTCCTAGAAACAAAACTTCAAGGGAATCTTTGGAGATGACTCTTGAGTCATCTTGAGGCTTGAAGTCCTTGGGGTTTTTTTTTGCTTCTGAGTGACATGCTAACATAAACATACCAAAAAGTTCCATTCTACACTTCAAAAGTTCCCATGGACATTACTTTTACAAGGACCATTCAAACAAATGTTCAGACTTTTAAAACAATAAACAATAATAAGTAGTTTAGGGATTAACTATCTGCACTTAGAATCCCATTTCAGTGTTTCTGAAGACTAATTACTCTAAAAATAATAACAATAAAAAGTTTTAATACTATAATCACTGCACTAACTACTGATCTCTCAGCCTTCATCCGCACACATTAGTACAAACATCATTGCCTTCTTCACAACAAAGCTCTCACAGCAGGGGCAAACTCATTGAATGAATTTAAACTCTGTCTTCTGGTGGGAACAGCAGCCATAGACCACCAACAAAAGTACTGCAGGAAGCAGACTCACCTACACAAGTTAAAGGACCATCTGTGCACCAATCTTCCAAATATTATTATTGGAACTAAAATCTATACAAAACTATCCTAAATTCAGTTGTTTCTTAACTGCTTAGCTCTATACATTAGTTCTGTTATCTTCATTCATATAACCATGTACCTTCCTGCACCCATGTTACCTGTACTGTCAAAAGGACCAATTTTACACATTTAAATATATTTTTTTCTTAGATTACATTAGTTAACTTCAATCTACTATCCAGCTTGATTATTTATCTTTCCATCTTGCAATAATAAACATTGCTGCACCCAGAGAGATGGCTATAAGAATGAGATGAGCTATGCTGGCAGAAGGTAATTCTTCGTGCCTACAATGTATGAAACAAGCAGGACAAAAGGAAGCTTTTATCCAAATTAATGTTGGCAAGGGTTCTCCTTAAGTCCCACTCCTCTTGCCCTTGCTGTGCCAAGTTGCCTGCAACTGGGCCTGACCAGACAACGATGGGTCTGGGAGGTTAACTGAGGTGATCTGTCCCCTTCTGCCAGTTCATGGAGACCACCCCCCACAGGCAGCTCCAGACTGTCCCAGGTGTCCGATGGCTACGGCTGTCCTCCCAAATCTTTCTTCTTCAGCCTGTGCTTCCTGCCACATCAGCCCTAATTCTAACCCTGGACCAGCTGATCTGAACTTGCCCTTGTCTTTCTGGTGTATGTCCTGGAGCCAAGCAGGCAGCATGAAATCCTTGGTTTCCTGGCCCGCACCCTTGCTTCAGGCCACATTATCTACTTACTGTCTGATATATTTCCTGGAATGTGTTGATATATACCTGCAATGTGTTGCCTGACCCATCTTCATGCCTTAGATTATAAGCTTGAGATGTGTCCCATCTTTTCAGGTGTGAACTTCAGCTCATTCTGACAATATTTTGCCTTTATCCCGCACTTCAGCTGGCCTTAACCTTTGGGCACAAATGCACACATAGACAAGCTAAATTATTTTGGCCGTCCCGAGTCTGTGTACATAATGCTGATATTGCCCATGACACTGACATACAACTGCCTCAGCTTCAGAGATTGTGGAATTTCCCTGTTACTGTAAAAACGTGCCTTGTGCAAAGGGTACAAGAAACAGTAGCAGGAAAAACCATAGCGACTTGTTTGCTAACCAATCTTTGCCGATGTCAAAGTCTGATTACAGAAAAAGTTTTCTCCAAACACTAAGGGATGAATGAAGTAGGTGTGGTTGCTTCTCTCACATTTCTCACCCTTCTTTCCCAGCTGCTGTTGTACAGCAAGTTTTTTCCCCCCTTTCTTCAACCTGCCCTCCCAGAGGCCCAACCGTCATCACTCCCTGGCTCGGCTCTGTCCAGCGGCGGGTCCTTTTGGAGCCAGCTGAAGGTGGCTCTGATCTGACATGGGGCAGCTGCTGGGATCTGCTCACAGAGGCCACCCCTGCAGCCCTCCACTACCAAAACCTTGCCACATAAACCATCCTAAGGTTAAGATTGATATAGTCTGCTTGCATCTAAATAACAAATTACTTTTTTCTGCTCTTGGTCAAAAATTGTTGTTATCTATTCAGCAAGTTCTGGGTGACCTTGCTCTGGAATCTGAACTGCCGTGGTCAGGGACGTAGTCTAATATATATCAGCTAAGAAAGCACCATCAGACTGAAGAAAATTTAAAAGATGCTAAAGTGAAAAGAATATTGACAAAATGTTTGCCACGTGCTTCATCCTCAGACACCTATTTTCAATTTTCTTTGATTTAGAAAGCTACAATGTTGCCTTTGTAATGGGAGGAGTGGGGGGCGAGAGAGAAAGATACAACTTTTTTGTTACAATGACTTTGGATGCTGGGTATAGGTTTTAAATAAAAAGCATTTTCACATACCCTAGTTCCTTCTTTATAATTAAAAGAAGGAAAAGAACAAGAAAAAGACCCCACCACTTCTTCTATTTTATGTTTAAAAAGGTCAACAACACATGAACTGCAAAAATGACTCTATCCTCAAATGTGATTCTAGTGAAAATTCTGGCTCATTAACAACTGTGAACAAACTTCTATAACAACTAATTTGTAAGAAACAGAACAGGCTGAAAAGCAGGATTTCCTTTCCAGGGGAAGCAATCTGGTTTCAATCCAAATCATATTGAAAGACGATCTCAAAATTTCTTATTAACCAGAAATTCTGAATTACATACAAACAGTAAGTGCAGCTGAACAGTGCAGCTGAAATGTCTTCAGTATTCTTAAGTGAAAATCATGTTCTTTGTATTAACAAAGATGCCAACAAGTATGTGAATTCACTGACTAGCTGTGTGAAACTCCGGGCATCTGTTGTTCCCAAGAGTCCACTCTCAGATTGTCCCTGGACTACCAGAACCCAAGTTGCAGCTCATCAGCAGGGAGCCATTTGAGAGCAGGGCTTCCAGGCTCCGTACTATAGACCCAAGAAGTGAGTTTCCTATAAAGTAGACCCTACACGGGTTTTTAAAGACTCGTTCCCAGATTCATGTGACCTGGAATTCTGTTTTGGAGCTTTGACATATTTGGAAGCCTTCACTTGACCTCATAACTCTCAACAACACATCTGCCAGCAAGACCATCCTAACCCTCAGAGCATTTAGGCTCTTAGCTACTGAACAAAACCTTCAAACAATATTTTCAAATGAACTCCTGAAGGACTGACTGAACACTAAGACTTGCCATTCTCTTAGTGCTAGGGAGACATAATCCCAGGGCCCTATCCCTGAATTAGGGACTCTGTATTTAGAGGCTCCCCATTTCTGGGACAAATATCACATAAAATGCTTAACTATAGAACATATACATGTTTTGAGAAATCTTCCTTTTAAATCATGAAAGGACACTCCAATTAAAGTAATAGGCTCCTTTTTAAACAGATTGTGCAAGAGCATGCTGAACTTCACCTCCAGGAATTCCACACATTTTGGAATAAAAGTAGTGGAAGTTTGCCTGGTCTAGAAGAGGTCCTCCAGACTTAAATCACAGAATCAGAATCACAGAATAGTCTAGGTTGGAAGAGACCTCCAAGATCACTGAGTCCAACCTCTGACCTAATGCTAATACGTCCTCCACTAACAGCCTGTGAGATCTTTTCAAGACTGACTGATACAGATAGGTTTTAAACACACTTCTGCTTTTGGAGCTTTTTTTTGTCCACAGCTTCAGATCTGTACTGAAACTTCACCTGTAGCTGAGGAATAGTTTTACCTGGCAGAAGATACACATCTACTTGACATGAACCTTGGTACCATGTCTTTGGCATAAGGCTGGATGTACTGCAGCAGATGTACTGCAGCATAATCTGTATGTGGTGGTTCCTTAGAGCAGTTCAGAAATTATGACGTGTGGAACTCAGTTGTCCACCCACCCTACATCCCATCTGCATCAGCTTCCTACAGTTTTCACACTGATCTGAAGTCTGAGCTGTAACTTTCTAAATAGTTTCTGATTTACCAGAAAAACTTCCTTCACCCTCATATTGGTGTACTGGTTATCAGCACAGGTGCATGCACGAGCAAGAATTGTTTTCATTGTAAAGAGAAAGGGAAGAGTTTAGAGCACTTTTCATGAGGGCCTCTCACCTTTGAAAAAAACATCTACTCCCAGCTAAACTGTGAGGGCTTCTGTGACTAGATGAGATGGTAGAAGAGTTCTGATGACTGTTTTAAACATTTTGTTAAGGTATGGCAGTAAGTCATTACGCTCTAGACAAAAGATAAGTATGTTTTTGTATATTTTAACAATTTCAGAAAAAGTCAGTAAAAACGTTGCGTCAGTGAAGCACTTCAGCACAATTCTGAGTAAAACTGAGTTTAAAAAAATGGCACTAAAAAAGCAGTACCCACAAAATCAAAAGGCACGAGGAGAAGCAAACAGGTTCTACACCTAGTGCCTAGCCAAATGTCCACTAAGTGACACTCTACTACACTTTACTATGATACAGTTAAACATATGACTACAATGAACCTATAAATGAACTCCATAAACAAATAAACAAAACCCATCAGCACTAAAAGATTAGCTAACTTGTTTGTGATTACTATTTTTACAAGCAGAATAAAAATCCTACCTTTTAAGTTTAGATAGAAACTTTTTCTCGAGAGAGCTGTCACTCTCAGTGAAAAAATTACATAGGTGGACTACTCAATTTTTCCTTTCAGTACAGTCATACATTTGTTACTTTCTACTTCCTCCAGTATGTCATGTTTCTCTGACAGCAAAATAAAATAACTTAGAACACAATCAGTAGACAATACTCCCCAGCCCTGAATAAAGGGTTTGTCCAACCTGCTTCCTAGTTCAGAACAGAGAGAACTATACTTAATTTTAAAAGCAGGAATATTTTTAGAAAGCCAATAAACTGAAGCCTACAATATTACATTTGCTTGCAAGGTAATGCATTTAAACCAAACCCTGTATCATATACTTTATTAAAACACATTTTTATTCAAAATAATTTGTCACAGGTAATTATAGAGTAATATGCATATGCAACCTCCTACTTCCAAGAGCTTTACAAAATAAGATTAGAATTACCCAGATAATCCGTACTCTTCCATCAAATATAATTCTCTTCCACTTAAGAATGTATTTGGACAATGCCTGCACAGAGGTAATGATATGTTTAAATAAAATGCATGAGGATGTATACAGGCATTGAAAACTAAAATATTAACCACAGCATATTTTTAACACAGTATAATTTTGCCTATGTTACAGGTAATCATTTTGATGAAGTCCTGTTGAACAAAGTGCACAAGATGTATACAAATACCTAAGGCATTTTTGAGATCTCAAACTCTGAACATGATTTGACAAAATGAAGCACTCAGTAGCAATACTAGTCCAAGGTGAGTTTGCCCCTATTATTTCCCTCATTTACGGGATTTTTCTGAAGTGAAATCAGTTTCTAGGAACAAGAACCCAGGAGGAAGAGAGGGGTGATGAAAGTTGACACTGGAATTGCCACTGACAATGGCAGTAAAGAGCCTCCCATATGTAAGCTTTTACTCTAATACACAAGAGTATTTGTCATTGTTGAATTCTGGAAGTAAAGTGCAACATGGCAAGACTTCAATAGCACTTTTACATACCTAATTTTCCCAAGGTAAATTAGCTATCAAACCAGATTCACCACAAAATGTTTTATTATAAATAATTCATAATAATTCATCATGTCTTTCAGCATTTATTTG
The DNA here is from genome assembly GCF_011077185.1 of Oxyura jamaicensis. Classification (NCBI taxonomy): domain Eukaryota; kingdom Metazoa; phylum Chordata; class Aves; order Anseriformes; family Anatidae; genus Oxyura; species Oxyura jamaicensis. Next base: position 19,922,907 of record NC_048898.1, read on the forward strand.
GCATGTCTTTAGATATCAAAATGTTTATAAGAGAAAGGAACTTTGAGTTCAAATTCCAGAGTGGCACAATAGTAACTAGACAGTCCACCAATTTTTATTTATGCCTATGTAACATCCCAAATTACTTTGGAAGATACTAAAATAAATGTATATAATCCTTTGTTTTCATAAAATATCCTACTTCCACCCATGTCAGTGCTGTTGTTGCTTAAATTTTCATTTGCTAGTGGTCCTTTTTTCAGTTCAAGTAATTAACATAATTGGTGCTTTTAGGCATGCCTCCTTCCATATAGTGAAGCATGGTGCCATAGTGCTCAAACTACCACCATCTCAACTGCTGCCATCAGCGGAATGGATCATATTTTGAAGCACTGTTAGCTGCAGCTGCCTATATTGTTCTCAAACCAATCACTGTAGGGGATTTCCCTGCATCATGAGAGTACTCCAGTTTGGGTTTGAATGAGTCAGCAACAGGTCAAGTGTCACTATGCTGCACAAACCAGACATGTCTGTAATTTCTTTCTGAAATAAACAAATCAGTGCTCTCCTCTACTTCTAACAGGATCTTTATGCTCAGACCTTCAACCATATTATGAATGACATCTTCCTAAATTGTAAATCCCTTCTCAAGCACTGTTTTAAAGGAAGAACTGTAAGACTTACGTTCTAACACGACACTTGAAAAATCTGTCCTTTCACGTCACAGCTTGTGAAATATAGTAACAAGAAAGATTTTTATATTCCTGATCAAAATAGTAAATAAATAAATAAATAAATAAAAATCCAAGGAGTCTTCTCTTCTTTCTTCAGCAACCCAAGCAACATGAAGAAATACAACCTAAAGAGATACAATGCTAATTTCCTGTTGCTATTACTAATTCAGAGCTGTACACAACACTGAAATTACTACAGGGGCACTCACAACTTTTGACTGTCAAAGCAGATGTTTATTTTAATCTCCCTGGCCTCTCTGCAACTTATCACATTTGGCTTAGATAGAACAGTTTGAATCATTTCTGGAGGGCTAAGAGCCACAAGCTGATGGAAGTATCACCTTCACTACTAAACCACACCAGGACCAATATATTTATTTTCCTTTTCAATAGCAAAGTGAACTGGTCAGATGACATGCTGCATCCTGTAGTAACTCCTCCATTGCATTTGACATCAGAGTTGTTATCAACATCAATTAAAACTTTTCAACCATAAACTAATCCCATCTAAATTTGAGGTTAAATCCAAGAGCAAAAGAAAGCATTGGGCAGATTATAATAATGCCTTTAAGAACCAGCATGTACAAGACAATTTTCTTTCTTGAAAGGTACACACACACCAATGAATGATAAATGCAACCCTGACTTCAAGATAGCATCGGGTTCTTTGCTGATCCTGGTGTCTCAGGTGATAATGTTGCCAAGTAACACTCTGTAAATGTTTTTAGAAAGGACTTTGTTACTGTTCTATTTGACATTTCTCAAGTACATTATATCACTGTGATACCTGAACATGAACCTTCCACATCCAGAAAATGTCAATATCCTAAAGCTACAAAATCTGCCTCAACAAACAGCAAATGAAATCTAACCTCTGCTCTCTACACTGACTTCCTCTGGAACTGCAAATGAAGTTCAAGATCTTGGTCTTTTTCTTCTAGGTCTCACTTGCTTGGGCTCAGAATATCGACACAAGCATATACCATAAAATATGGGGATTGCAGAGATCCCCATACTAGTGTGAAGTGTGCTGCTACACAAAGCACACAAGTGCAGGTACTAGCTCAGGCTCTAAAAAAAGGTACAGCCACATTAGCATGTCTGAGCCTGAGCTAATTGTTGCTGCTGCTTCCAGTTTCAGAACTCAGTTCATGCTGCCTCAGCTCTGGGCTGACAGTCACCAGCTGGGCTTTTTGGGTGCTGCACCAACGTGCCCCATGGGAGGATGACATTGGTAACCAGGGGACTGAGCATGCTTAGGGTCTCAGGCAGGTCTAGGACATCAAACCCTTCCAAAGACATGCTCTCTTCTTCCAGTCTGTAGGAAAAAGGTCCATCACACTGTACCAGCCAGAACACGGTTCAGTTCTTTCAACCTTGACTTCCACCATTGTCACAGGAATGCGTATGTTTATTTTTCTAAAGCAATCATCTCCCTGTCCCCAGAACAAATAAAAAACAAACAAAAGGGAAAGAAAAAACCCTATCAAAATAGGATACCACACTGTACATACCTCTGTCTCTCTGGGGATAGGTGAAGCTTAGTCATGAGTCTAAACATACTACTAAATTTCACTCAGGTGCTACAGTCTGCCATCTGTACCTGTTCTACCATCACATATTCTTTGTCACTTGATTTACCTAAAGATAGACTAATTAAAACTAGAAAGTGTCACACATAAGATAACCTGATCTGAGTACAAACTGTAAGACTTTTCATTTGAAAAAATGAGGTCAGTATCTGCGTTAAGGAACTACACTGAGAATTCTATTGATTTTGTCATATTCTTGTAAAACTTTGAACAAGACATAATATCCACTTGCTTCAATTCTACAGCGTACAACTGAGGTACTACTTCTTCTAGTTACAGGATAACATGCTGATAAATCCCCAGATGCCTGAGTATCTTAGGAAATATTCTAGGAATTAATTACAAATTACTATAAAATGCAGTTAGTGTTCTGTACAAAATCCTGCTCTAATGCAATGAATTCACACCAAGAATGCCTTTTTCTTGTTTAACTTCCCAAAGTGACCAAACTAAATCACAGAAAGGTATCCTTATTGCATACTAAGACTATTTAGGTTACTATTTATTTACTATTGTTTAATATTTATTTATTGTTATTATTCATTTATTATTTACTATTATTTATTATTTACTATTTAGGTTTAGGTTATTATGCAGCATTCATCCTCAATAAGTATTATCCAAACAGACAATACCCACGTTATTCAAAATGATCAGATCCTAGAAAGGTGAGGAATCCAGTAGAAGACCAACAGTAAATCAGTTATCAGTTGCATATACTTAGCACATAGTGCTCTGCTGGTTAACTAGTTGTAAAATGACAACAACAAGAACTGATTGTAGTATATATTACATTCTGAAGTCCTAAACCAAGTCAGACCATGAATAGGACTCAACATAAGTGACAAATATTACAGAAAGGAACACCATAACAACAATGGCTTCAACATTAACTTTGAAACATTTCAACACTAACAGAAACGTTTCAAAAAAGAAGAAAAAAAAAAAAAAAGAAAAAAAAAAACGTCTAGTTTTATAATAATCTTTTCAGTTTTGCATGCATTTTTAAACTAATAATCCAAGTTATTATGACACAGAATTAATTGTAAAGAAAAATCTTTGAAAACATGAAAATATATTTATCTGTTAATTTAATATATGAGTATATAAAGTACAGAATACTATATGGTAGTATATATTTTGCAATACTTGCTATATTTAAAGAGGACAGGCTTCAAAAAAATTAAATCTTTCCTACCTTTAAGCATTGTTCTTCCAGTTGATCCTCCAAATATACTTAGAAGACCGCTTCTTGCTCCCAATGATGTAGTTGCTTCTAGTAAAGCACCAGTTATATAGTTAGAGAGTGCAGTCCTCTGTAAAGTGGCACGATATCGAGAGTAAGCACCTGCTACACATGGTTTTACACAAAAACCATCACCTTTGCATACGTAGTCTGTATCTGAAGCTGGGAGCTTTCTCAGAAGATGAGGAAAATATTCAAAACTGTCTTCTGCTCCTTCTTCTCTCACTGTATTAAAGATCTGTAAGAAATGCAAAAGCATGAAATTAGTTCATTTGCTTAAGATAATAAACTGAGTATCAAAAAATTCCAAACTAGAATGAATTGATGTAAAGATCAATAGCCAGAAGGCATTGTGTCAAAGCACTGCATTTATGCATTAAACCTAAAGATTTTAAGAATCCAGAACTGATTTGCAAAGATTTTGAGTTGTGTTCCCACACTGTCTATTTAAAGAAGAAGACATTCTGGCTTTAAATCTATGATTAATAGCATTCTAATGAAAATCAGTTTTAAGGATCATCATTACATAAAAAGGTGCCACAGCAATACATCTGTGGTCAACATTTCAAATAAAGAATATACACAAAATCTGTTACAAAACTATCCAAAATTTTGTGTTTCCAGTAAAGTCTTACAGCTATCAGTAACAGAAAAACAGATCCACTCAGGGTTTGCACTTTTGCTTGCTGAATGGGGCGGGTTTTTGTAAACAGAAATGATTTTAATCATTGTGAGCAATCATTCAAAATGTTCTGGTCTCGTGTTCATTACATTACTTCCAGCCTACGCACAGGTCCTCTATCTAATATTGCTTTAGTACTCTTTTTCCAATATTTGTACTAACACACTAATGAACTTCAGTCTGTGACTTAGCAACTAAGTAATGTTTGCTTATTTAAAAGACTCTAATGATCAAAGCAAGAATCTGGAAGAAATCTTTTCATTTAGTATGCAGGGAGAGACTTGATTCTTTGCATTCTTGTATGCTGACTTACTGATTAACATTAATAATTTGTTTCAATGTTCTGTGTTTTCTAATTGCATAGTGTAAACTACCAAATCAAAAGACTAACATAGGAAATGGTCATTATAACTCTTGCTGGGACAGGTGCCGAAGCAATTTTCAGGGGGTTGCTGCCCAGACACTCAGTAATGCATATAACTAGCACGTTATCATTAAATCAGGATTGTCACATTAGCCAATAAATTGGTTTTGATTGAAATAGTTACTTCAAAACTCAGTTTTCATCCAGCTTCACAAGCAATTATTGTTAATGTCGGAAATCAAAATGTACAATATTGCTGTCTTCAGTCCTTAGAAGTGCACAGGGAAGAAGCTGATGCCTTACTGACTGTTGTTCTTTCCTTTTTTAAAAAAAAAATAAAAAATAAAAAATAAAAAATAAATGTGATTAATGGCTTGTTTCTTTTTGCTGTCCTTCCCTTCACATAAAGAAAATGCAGATAGCCATTGACATGGCAGAAAGCGCATCCAGTCCTACACTGCAAGCACACGTGCTCAGGCAAATGATCAGACACTGTTTGCACAGTCTGTGCAAGTCACATGGCTGCAGCACTGGCACCCTCGCCAGGGGTCAGATCCATGCTCAGCAACACAAAAAAGAAGGCCAGCAGCCCCCATTGCACAGACCTGCACGTGTACACTTCTGTCCTAACCTTGCACGTCCCAAGTCCCAAGTTGGGGAGGTTCCAATGCCCAGTCCCCACAAGGTATCTGACCCTCAATGAGCTGTGAAGGGTGATATAATTCTTTTGCTCAGGTAAAGACTGTGAGAATAACAGAAGCTTTGATTCAGCTACTAAATTCAATTACAGTTTCTTTTTTTTTTTTTTTTTCCCAGACCACAAAATATCAAATACTATGCATGAATGTACATATTTCTTATCTCAGCTTTAATTTTGTATTAATGACATCTTGGGAAGAATAGTAAACTTTTATTCAAAATTTAATAACTTATTAACTAGCAATATAAATCGTGGTTTCAAAAATAGCATTGATATTTATTAACACATGCATTTAAAAATAAATTTCTTTTGCATGGTGACTATGACATATAACTCAATTCCATTGGAAATACAGCTTCTGTGATTCATTGCACAGTGAAATGCTGTGGTATCTAACTTTTTTTTCCCTGCTAATTTTCCACAATATATTTGGTCTCATGTTTCTTGAAATGTTAAGCCTTTACTTGAGCCTCTTTATCTTTTCTTCTTTGCTACATGAGAGTTTTATGGACTCATTCACTATGAACACTGCTCATTTCCACCTTTAAAACTACACTCCTGAAGCGTGTGCTATCCAGACAGGATACATGCAGACCTTTACTCTGCAGGCTATGCGTCTGCAGGGAACTGTGGCGTATGTGTCCATATGATGCACCTTTCCAGAAGGTGCACCGTGAGATAGTGAACTTATTCATAACTAATGAACATGTCACACATAGCAGACATAATTAGTCTTTTTAGCTTGTTTAAAAAATATTTAGTTAATGAAAATAACTTCTTAAAACCACAGTTACCTTCCAAAATATTTTTAAAATTGGGTTCTGCAACTTATAAAAGCATGTTTTGTTGCCTACACAACTAAAATTTCTTTCAGCTGCCAAAGCAAAGAAACCATTTGTTGACAGAAATAGGCGACAGTGTTTTGCTGGAGAGATTATACATAGAATAATGGTGTTAATCTCTATTGTATAAAGTAGACTTCAGGGCACTAGCTGTCCCAAAGACTCCGCGCTTCATAAAACATTTTCAAATAGCGTCTGTTTTGATGCGTTAAAGCTCTGAATGTGTTACTTCTCCTGCACACAGATGAGGAAACAAAAAAAAAAAAAATAGACTTACAATGTATGTACTTGCCGGCCACTGAAATGAACTGAAAGCATCACAATAGCAACATTTGGACCATGCCCTCATTCATATACTTTAGCTTTTGGTTAGCCCTGAACAGGCAGCCGGACTTTGAAGGTCCCTGCCAACACAACTCATCTCAACTCAACTCACCTGAAAACGAAACTAAACTAATCTATTCTAATTTATCCTCAGGTAATTGATATAGAAAATCATCCTTCAGTGAGATTGTACCAGACAGTGTGGAAGATTAAGTTTGCCTGGGAGATAAAACAATTGATTCCAGCGCTTATGGCTCATCCTGACAGATACAGTTATATTGATCTGTATCAGTTATTTTCTCCACTGAAAAATGTTTACTGTAATTAAGAATGAATATGAACCAAGAAGGATTAAATTTAGCACTAAACTGACAGCCACTCACCAAAAAACATCTCCTAAGGGCATATCACTCTTGATTCACTTTTGCCTTCCCTATCCAACTAAAGATTCAAAGCCATCTGCAGTCTGATGCTGCCATATCTTGCACACTTCATGTAAAACAGTAATTCACAAGAAACTGAGGATAGTATCTGGATTTAAGTGTTGCAATATTAAACATACTTCAAGCTTCTTTGTAGATAGTGCAGAGTGAAGTGCTGATTTCATTACGGGACAGAGTTTAATTTTGTATTAATGACTTCTTGGGAAGAACAGTAAACTTTTACTCAGAATTTAACAACTTACTAACTAGTAACATAAATCAGTGGTTTCAAAAAGAACACTGACATTTATTACCAGTTGTATTGATCTGTATGGATGGACATTCTTCTCTGTACCACCGTAATGAGCATATGTGTAAATGGTAGAATTTATATGCAACTACCTTAACCCAAGTTTTACGTTAGAAAATAAAAGCAATACATTCTTTTTTCTTCTCTCATGATTTTACATAATACTTTTTAAACAAATGAGCTAAAGCAGGCAACTCTATGTACTAATACAGCAGTATTCCAGTAAAAGTATTCTGTGGCTATGAAAGATTTTTACTTTCTTCTGTTTTTAAAGCCTTAAAGATTTTAACAGTAAGTAAAAAGAATACAAAAATTACTTGCAATATGAAATTTTCCACAAGACTGCAGAAGAAAAACATGCCCTCCAACTGAGAAATGAAAATTAGCTTTAAAATAAGGATTAAATTCAGGCCGAATTCCATCCATTTGGCTTACAAACAAGTCCATATGTGGAAAATACATGGAAACAAAATACATCTTTAAGCTGTTACTAATGTATCTAATAAGTCATCAGAACTTTAAGAAAACTCAGTTTTCCTTCCAGTAATTTAAAATGGTATCTGCAAGTTAACTTATTGATAACCTTCAGGCAATAAAACTTCTTTACAATGACAACAGACGTATTTTGTTAAGATATTCTTTAAAAATAACTATAAGAACATGGAATTCATGCTGGCCTTGAAACTATCCAGCATTTTTCTCTTATAGTCTTTTCTTCTGATTAATCATCACTGCAAATGCAAATTGCATTATGTCCTTTTCTTCACACATTACAGTAGATTTACCACATAAAAATGGCAGAAACCCAAATACCACAGCCATTCTTAGTCTTACAGTTTAATACAGATATTCCCCCAAAATGAAGCTGCAGTTCATGGGTACTACTGTATTGGAAACATTTGATATAGAAGTTCACAAAAATAATTGTTATGATTTCTTAGTTAAACTTACATATATCTCCTACTGTTTACTGTAATGGTTTTGCTGTTTCTCATTTTGTATTTTTTTCTGCCTCAGGTATTCAGCTTAGAACCTCAGGGCATGTAATCAGTTTGCCAAACATCTAGCAGCTGCTAAGCCCATATGAACTTCAGAAACTGGAATTAAGAACAGACCAAAGATCCCCATGTATTATAAAACAAGCTTAATTTCTCTAACTTTATTATAGTAATGAAGAATATGTGTGTCCAAAAAGTGCACACAGCCATGCAAAATTATGCTTATTGCAACTATGCTATAAAAATAATAGAAAATGTTCCCCTAAAGGGGCCTTAACAGTTCAATGCATTGTTTCTGATGGGTATCTGTCCAGTGTTTATTAAAAAAACCCTTCACTGATATATATGCAGAACAATCAAAACGAAACATTGAAATGAAAGAGGTATGCATATGCTCCGATGGTACTATGCACTCTAGTCCAACTTCTTGGTAACACGCTGACACTTCTGAAGAATCTTACATTTTCTCAGACTTAACCTCATTCAAGTTATGACCTTACCTACACTGATTAGCCCATGATGCTTCAAGATCATTGCTAAAGTAACACTGCAGAATAGATTAAGAAAAGCTTTCTTGTAAAGATGTTGTGAAGTCTTATTGTTCTTCTTATGTTTTTTGTTGTTGTTGTTGTTTTGTTTTTCAAGAAAACCAAAAATGAAACTATGTTCTCCTATTACTTCTATTATCACCTTCTGAAAATTGCTTTTATTTTAAAAGTTTTTTTTTTTTTTAAAAAAAAAAAAAGTGGATTTTTTTTTTTTGGACTGGAACTAAATTACTTTTCCTGACATTATTACCTGCAAAATTGTTCACCTCATTAACCTTAAAATACCACCCAAAATTATCCAGTTTAAAAAAGAGTGAGGCCATACTCTGAGGAGCATTTCTTCTAGCTACAAAAACAAAAGCCATTTTGGACTTTTAACATGCATCCATTGATCCAACTCACTGTGGTACAATCAGTCACTGGATTACTCTCCATACTGTACAATGCTAATTAGCTAATGACTTGATTTTCACAGACATTGGAAAAGACAGTTGTCAAACAGGATCTGAAGAAACACTGAAAATCAGACCAATCTGTGAAAAAATGGTCTGCCATGGATTTGGGATTTAAAGTCAGGTCATGTCAACTCATACTGACTTCTAAGCCAATACAGAATCATCACTGACCTTGCTTTTCATCTACCTCATACTTTTAGAAATAGTTTCTGCTATGCATAAATAGAAAGGAATCACAGTATTTTTTATAGTAAATTCTCTACTTTTCTATGTAATTTAGTAATTTATGGTTTAAGTAAAAGCTACAGGTACAAAGACACAAGGAAGGCACACTGTAGGTCAGCTCTGGAAAAGCACTGCAGCTTTCTGGCCTAAGCTAGCTCAAGACAATTTACCCATTTCTCAGCACTGTATTCACAAGAGATCCCGCTTCTGGGCAGGCTTACTTGCTTGTATGTGATTATTGCTTCCAGCACTACAGAATCTAGTTATTATGCTTCCTTCATCAACTTCCTCTCTGTGTTCTCGTAATGCTCCAGCATCTCTGCAGAGAAATTCACTACAAAATTTGGTTAAGACAACAGCAAAAATCAGATTTTGTACAGATGGATAATAGCAGGAGACACTGGGTTCAAATGGTTATCACTGTGCATATTCTGCATTGCATAATATCAAAGACTGATGATTCCGATATGACTTTCATAGAAGAAGAATGAAGAACAAGGGTGTCACAACTTTAGTATGTATACTTTCCTGTTTTACAGGAAGAAAGAAATCTTTAATTAGTGGACTGTCTAAAACATGAATCTGCTACAACAATTTTTTATTAAATTATCAAACATGAGAACAGAAATACATTAAACACTGGATGCATTTTCTGTTACATCAGTTTTGTCTAGAACAGTGTATATATCTATATTTATCTCTATCATATTATATTCTCAAGAAGGCACGTCAGGGCCCCATATCCCAAACAGTTATGTATGCAGTTCAGAGCTAAAGGATTTTACTGTGTTTGACAGAGATGATGCTGTGAACAGCAAAATGTCTGCTGGGTCAGGGTTGTTTTAGAGCTTTGTTCACTGACATGTCTTGTTCACATTAGTAACCAAATAAGTGAAGGCTTTAGAACACTTCTGAGAAATTGATTTGAGCATATATTTTAAGTATTTTTCAGTTTTCAGATTAAGAGGTTAAACACTTAGACTGTTCAAGCATTACCTTCTTGATGGCACTCAGCTATCTATGGCTTGTGACCAAATAACCACACACAGACAAACAAATTTTTGGCTATGTGTCTCACAGGGTTCTGATATTTTAAAAGACAAATATTGCAAAAGATGAAAGATATAGTCAACTAAATTCCACTCCTAATTTACTATTCAAGATGAAATAGATTATGACAAAGTCATCCACAAATGTTAGTAAATTGTACTGCCACTCAGATTTGCATGATTCACTACATATCCCAAGCTCCTTTGATTTCTTGTTTGGCACAACACTCTGTTGCAGGGTTTCTCCCTAGGTATACTGTGGCAAATACAGAAAAGCAACTACAGTTTAGCGAGTTGAGGTCCCATGAATTCCCATGAATCTTCTCCTGGAATTTCATGAGCCATCTTTTTTAGCTAACAGGCAATATTCTTAAACTATTAACAACCATCTCAGATTACAATAAAATAAAATAAAATAAAATAAAATAAAATAAAATAAAATAAAATAAAATAAAATAAAATAAAATAAAATGTGTTACACATCATGACACTTCTTCATATTCAGAAGTTTTGGAGATATATTTGAATTTTGCCTTTCAGTTGGCTCTAAGCCAATGACTGCCCTGGAAAGGAGAGCTGGTAGTGGTTTCAGCAATAGATAACTTGCCATCTAGTCTGTCTGCAGCTTTACCCATAGGAGAAAGAGAACTGTCATCACCTGAAGGAACTTTTGCTGAAACACGGACATTTGGCACGTTTGCATTCAAGAAACAACAGTGAAGGATAGTTTTGGCACAGTGTGACATGTCCATCATGCACTACAGCATGTCAGGACAACAAAGACTAGCCTCAGGAGGTCTGTAGGCAGGTCATCTCAGAGCTGCACTAGCAGCTCATCAACAAGAAAGCTGGAGCTATAAACACACGTTTGCAGTGAAATATATGCAATTGTGCAAAGACTGTTTAGAACATCAGGGGTTAACAATGTCCTCTACATCTTAATTTTCTCATATCTTGCTATCTCTATGTGTTTTCACATGGTGCTTAAACAGAGTATCTTGACTGCTGAGATGCTAATTTTCGTAATGGAAAAATTCCTTAAAATATCTCTGGACTGTTGAAATGCTGTTTTGCATTTGAAAGAATGCCTAGAATATAGTGCAATGGTACAATCTGAAAAGTACCTCTTAACATCCTAGGAACACTGTTGTCTCATTTGGGAGGGAAAAAAAAAAAAAAAAAAAAAAAAAAAAAAAAAAAAAAAGAGGCAAGAAAACCTTGCTTAAAATGTCACAAACACACAGTAATCAATGATGCTACTATTCTGCCCAGTACTTGACAAGTGCACTATTTTCTACGGGGTGGTTCAGACATGTTCAGGGCGTTGTTCATATTTTCTGGGACAACAGAAAGAAGAAAACCAGGAATAATTTTGAGAATGCTAGAAAGCAAAAGGGTTGTTTACTGCAGCAACAGCAAGCAGGAGGCATCAGGAAAGGCAAAGAGAAAGATTTCTCAGTCGATAACTGAGGTAGAAGGGACTTAAATATCACTGCATTGATGATGCTTTGAATACACTCCACAGAATGAGCTGGTAAAAGAGCAAAGAAATAAAATACAGTAAAATGAAGTGAGGTTCTTGTGTGGTGCCAAAACTGACTCTGATTTTCAAAAAAGATCCCTGTTAGCATAATTTGCAATTGCAGGTAGTGAGTGAAAGCAAACATGTTGTATGTTGTACCTTCATTGTCCAGAAACCCAGAGGATGCAGGGAATAAACTGGGATCAGTCTGCTGAGTCAAAAGGAAGATGCCCTCCCAAGGCTGTGTAGGACTACAAATGAGATATGGGCAGCAGTGTCTGTTTTGGTCCCGTTATTCTTCTGAAGGAAAGAACACATCACAGGAAAGGAATAATAGCCTTCAGGCACCTCTTCATCATAGGAGTCAATGCTTGTTCCAGCATACTCACTACAAGTTCTAATTCACTCGTGGCACGTGACAAAATCCTGCTTTTCTAACAGCAGCCAGTGCTACAGTCACTGTAAGAAGCAGAGATGTTTTCCTTTACTTTCCTGTCTGAGCTTTAGATTCTAACAATTTAGATGAAGTACTGCAGTGACCTGTCTCCTAGGGTCACACTTCAAGCAATTGTCTTGTCCATAACCTTGTTGATATGTCTGCAATGTCTGTCCTCAAAGGCTTTTCAAACTATCTCTCTCTTCAGTGTTTAAGATGCAGATCTTTACAATGCCAGGACAGAGCACAAGACAGAACCATCCTTCCATAGAGCAATAATGCCCACTTATTCAGCAACAATTCTGCTGTGTATTAAATTTTACACAGTAAGTCGCAACTGGGCAATGCAGCATGCAGCAGCGGAGGACACACATGAAAACAGATGAGTTTGTCCCAGCAACAGGGGAAGCAGCATCAATGGCAGCTGGAAGGCTGCCAACAGCGAAGAAGCACAGATGTGCTCAAATGGTAATAATATTCATTAACTGATGTTCTGTGAACTTTCTGCAGCTTCAGTTGCAATTACAGGATGTGCATTACCTCACCTGCCAATATTTCTTATGAATTGCATCCTGTTAAGGATGAGATCATTTCAAGGAGCAGAAACTGACTTTAACGAGTATCAAACTGTCTTGCAGAGGCAAACCTTAAATGTAACTCAACATTTTTCAGAAACTATATCAGCCATCTTCTTGCAGTTCTGGTACACCATCAATGCCTTACTAAGGAAATCTTTGAATTCCTGAAAATGATAGAGTTTTAAAACACCAGGAAAACAAAACAAAACAAAACAAAATACCTCCCCCAAAAACATTTGAGAGTTAGACTTAGTAAATCATTACAGCCATGACTTAACTTAAGAAGTTGTCATTTTCACTTCTGATAAATCCTGGTTGCTATTACCAATTTTCCATTTTGGTAAGGCAACACTCTTAAGTATTTAAAAAGCCATTACCAAGGAAGAATGGGCTTCTTAAGAGGATCTCCTTAGCAGCAAGAGGGATAAGCATTCAAAGTAAATTATCATCTCATGGGCAGCTGTTACTTCTGAAGATCTTTAAGCTGAGGCAGGGGAAGTTTAGGCTTGACGTCAGGAGGAGGTTCTTCACCAAGAGGGTGGTTGCGTACAGGAACAGGCGTCCCAGTGAAGTAGTCACTTCACCGAGCCTGTCTGAATTCAAGAAGAGATTGGACTGTGCACTTAGTCACATGGTCTAAACTTTTGGGTAGACCTGTGCGGTGCGAGGAGTTGGACTTGATGATCCTTATGGGTCCCTTCCAACTCAGGATATTCTATGATTCTATGATCTTCAAGAAACAATGACTTCAGTGGTTTTCCTCATAGTATATTAACATGGAACAAGTACAAAGATCTTACAAATGAACCTTACAGACCTGGAATACAACAAAAACAGCGTGATATAAATGGGGCAGAGGTCCTCTGCAGAAGGATCAGTACACCAGAGCTTGTTACTTCTTATGGCAGGTACCACACATTAGATCCAAGTAACTACTAAGAACAGTCAGGTTCAGATGTAAAACAGAGACTGTCATTCAAAAGATTGCTCATAAGTACTTGAAAGATTGTTTTGGTCAAGGAGAAACTGGAAGGATGACACCAACCAAAATGCAGCCTTGTTTTTCAGCAACATGAAACAATGCCCTTATCAGTAGAGACTTCTCTAATCTTTACCAGAAAAGGCCAGTCACCTTCTGGTCAGCCTTCTCTATTCATATTTCTCTTGACACAGAAGTATACATGAAGATATATTTTTCTTAATAGTTTTTAATTGCTAAGATCTCTTGATGACTTCTTCAGTCTAAATCATAATTTTTCTATTTTTCTAATATTTCTCAAGTTAGTTTTCTGAGATAAACTAGCTTTTCTACTCTTAATTCTTCTTGCAGAAAGTTTTTTATTATTATTATTTTGAATGCTTATTTAATTCCTCCCAATTTTTACCAACAACTTCACTTACAAACAATGTGTTGTCTTAGTATCAAAAGAAATTAAATATATTGTGCTCAAACATTTCTGGTATTTCAGCTTTAGTCTAAAAGCAACTACAAAGCTAATGCATACCTTTCTTTACCAAGATCATAGCTTTGCTAGTCTGATGTGGTTCATGTCTTTGAACACCTTATCATGTAGAACGGAATTTCTTGAGTTATCAACTTCCAAACTGTCTACTAAGATTTTAACACAAAAGCATGAGTGCTGCAAATACTTTTGTTCTTAAGTCACATTACCGTTTTTATATTTTAATAATGTCTTTTGATAACTTACTGATTAAAACCAAAGATATTATATTCATTTAAAAGAGTATAGGTATGCTATAAAAGTATTTTAAACAAGGAAAAGACTAGCAGGTCAACTTTTCATTAGAGAATTTTACTGTAGCTAAGTACATTATTTAAATTAGGCAGTAACTAGGATTAAAACTCCATGTCAGAAAGCCATCTGACATCATTCACAGTTAAATTGCTTATATGTTAGAAATTAAATGTGCCATGATTGAATAATTTCAACTCAAGAATGATCTCACAGATGTTCATTGTATATTCCACCTCGTTATACATCTTTGGAACACCAGACTGTAATGGGATGCAACTGTTAAAATAGGTTCCCTGAGCTTTTCAAACACAGATAAAAATAAGAAATACTAACAGAAACCATCAAAAATGTATTTAATACCTTTTTATAGGGTTACTTCCTTCAAAGGTAGACAAATTAATTATTTTAATTATCTCAATAAATTAATCGGTTTGAACAAGCAACATGTTCATCTTTTTTATCTCCCAAACACTGACAGTATGATAGGTGTATTCAGGAGAGATGAATGGTGGGCCAAACAGCCCACTTTCCACACCTCTACTTTTTTTCAGCAATTACTCTGATACTGTCTCTACATTTTCTTTAAAACAAAACAAACAAACAACAAAATCATGCATCAGATACAGGCAGAAATCCATATGTGTTTGTACCTTAGTAACAGCAGTCTTCCCATTTGAGGAAAGACTCCCACAGAACTCATACACTTAAAAATAACTGCACCCACACACATGTGAACTAACTGCTTAAAGAGCTTTGAAAGATGAGCTTAGAGGCCTGTTTCTGAGCTACAAAGGGACCGCAAGTTTGAGGGATAACCCACGGTACAGGGGAAAAAAATATCTCTATCAGAAAGACCATCTTAGAAATGAAGAACCAAATAGAAAACCTAAAAATGATGGCTGTTGAAATGATGTCTCACCATTCCCTAAAGTTTGATTTGTCATTTTTTTCCTAAAATCATACCTGCTTGCCAACGTTAAATAGAAATACTTCTGCAGAACTCTGGCTTTACCTGTTCTTTTCAAATAATACGTATGCTTATGTAATTGACTCAGAAAGCAAATTCTACTACATTTTTTTTTTGTCTCTGTCTTTAAAAGTCAAAAAATAATTGATGGTAGAGGTTAAAGGTCACAGCACTAGCTTATTCAGTTTTACGTATCATGTGGTGTTGTATCCCAGCCTCAAAAGGAATTGTTTAGAATTTCTTACAAAGGTGTCAGACTCAAAGAAAATGCGAGCAGTACCTAATATCAACTTTATTAAATGCCTAAGGATATGCCACCTACTAGCAAACAACTACGCTAAAAATCCCTGAGGAGTTCCTCCATTCCTCAATTTATTGGGCCATGGCATTTAAAAATTGCGTTACTTCAAGTGTTATCCAGTTACTAGCCAGATATATCATTTTTCCATTACAGTTTTATAATTAATAATTAAATTATTATAATTTTAAGATAAAATATTTGTAATAAAACCATATTCATGTTCATACAATTACTTTTATTACTTGCATCAATGAAACCCTCATATGGTAACATACAATGTGGAGCTACAATCTATCAGAAATTTAATTATTTCATAAATGAGAAGTACCACAGAACTTTGCTGTATCTCTAAATATTTTAATTTAAAACCAATTATAATTTATATTGATATAAAAGACCCAGACGTATATTACTACAGCTCTAAAATTTATGCATCTCTAATCATGGCATATAGCTAACAGAAGAACAACTTGAAGCATTTTCCTTAGCACAGGAAATCTAGTTCTCATTTTCTAATTTTGTAGATGTTGAATCCATGCCTATTTGTTTGCTTGTACTTCAGCTGTTGGGTTCATAGGGTCACATGAATAATTTTAAGATTATTTTGGATAGTACTTAGGGGCCAGGAAATTCTCAGAGTTTTCATGACTGAATTGTTTAATAGACTTTTAGGTCAGGCTACAGAACATGATTTCATGAAACAAAATAACTTTGTTCTATAAAGAGGCATTTTCCACTTAAAGTTTTTTTTTTTTTTTCCTTAAATTACCTAGAAATAGAAAAGGCACTATTCCTTGCCCAAAGTTAGAACAGAACATTCATAAATTGAACTTAATTTTTAAATAACACAATTAATCTTAGCGTACTAATAGAGTGAGTCTTCATTCATTACTGCTCAAAATGAACATTTAATAAAAATCCTTTAAAAAAAAAGTGGGAAGGGGTGTGGTACTATCTTGTAAATTTTTAGAAGGAAATTTTTGGCTAAGAATAAGCAAATGCAATAATCCAGAGTAGTACAATGAAGCAATTGTACTGATGTTGATATTGAATCAGTAGAAGTACCTTCAACAATGTTCGTCTTCCCTAGCCAATAGCTGCTCACGAAGAGCATGCTGTATCTATAGAACACATCTCAAGTATTGGAGAGCTTAAGATGAGAAGACAGCAGCTGTCAACAGGCAATACACAATGCAGTGACCTAAAGAATTAATTTCCTCTTTTCCTCATTTTCTGTTGGTATGTTCAAATGCTCCCTTAAACTAAATAACTGCACTGCAGTTCAATTTTCACATCACATTTTTATTTTGCATGTTACACAACTTTGATGGTGGATACCTAATATACACTAATAGCCATACTCATATTAAAATGTATACCAGAATAAAATTGTATTTACAGAAATAAGTGTTACTAGATGAGTTTTTTAGTTTCATCCAAATCTGCTAAAAAGATGAAATGATAGCAATACTACAATTGGGATAAAATTCATGAGTTTCTTCTTTGTCTCCAAATAGTTTTGGAAAGCAATTTCACGATCTAAACAACAGATTATTATTCATTCATGTTATTTCCAGTTCAGTTCTACTTGCACAAAATCCACAAAATAGGTAATCTAACGCTCTGCAGTTTTCAAAAATTCTAATTCCTTCATCAGATTAAAAGATGTACAGTAAATATGCTTGCTTTACCAGAGAGACAATGAGAGCGTGAACAAACAGGAGCGGGAATGAGAGTGTGAGAGCAGGAACAAGAGTGCATTAGTTTAGTATTTAAATTATGGTTTTTAGTTAATAAAGTAAATGTGATTCTGCAGGACCAGAGTATATGTTCTTTCTTTTCCCACTGGAGTGGAATGTCACTTGAGGCTTGATTTTCAGAATTTAAGGCATCTGGCTTAAGACCAGAGGAACAGAAATATTTTAAATTAACTTTCCTTATTCTCTGGGGATTGTTACAGACCCAGAGACTACAGTTTAGTCATCCATGAGATTTATTTTGCTTTAGCTTCAACTAAACTTTGTATATACAACAGCTTCCTTACCAGAATTCATAGCCATCCTGCTCAGTGCAATCATTTTTATAAATTGCAATTATATTACACTGAATTTCATGCATAAGTGATCTATGTATGTGTTTATCCTCTCAAAATGAAGGATAAAAATTAGATTCCTACTAAAAGCTTTCCTTCCATACCATCACAGCAGCACAGCAGTTTAAAAAAAATAAAAAATAAAAAATTGACTCATTCATTTGTAATTACAAATGCCCAATTTAAGATTTTTAAAACTTTCTAAAGGTTCATCTTGGTAAGAAATAGTGCTCTTGAATAACTTTGGGAGGGCTGAGTACAGATTTGTTTTGAAATAACTGCACTACGTTTTCATGTGCATAATGAAGTACGCCGTGTTGTTTCAGTGAACATGCAAAAATGCTTGTTTGTTCTATAGTTTTAAATAATTATCACTGAAGGACAGAAAAACCTTGTAAGCACTGTATGTTTCCGTAAAACTCCAGCAGTAGCATAACATTTTTCCAAAGTCTCAAATACTCTAAACTACACAAGTACACTGTTAAGATCTCTAGATGGCATTTTTGTCACAGTAGCATCATTCTGAGAATAAGCAGGAATCCTTTCTTGTTCAAACTGCGCTACAGTAAGAACTTGAGTCGGCATCAGGGACTAAAACAACAACAACAACAACAACAACTTCTTTATAAAGGTTATGTGGCTCTAATTGATCTTTACTGCAGCACAGAATAAACAAACAGAGAATTTCCAGACCCCTATTTTCTCAGCAGCATATCACGGACAATCTATTCCCATGGAAGGTAAAGATTTCACATGCTTTTTATAAGAGGTCTCATCAACCCAAAAATATTTTATCCACATAAACTACGTAAATCTATTAAAATACCAGCATAGAAAAAAGCAATACTGTGCCTGAAGTACTGTACGTACTTTTTTACTGAAAAAGTAATTTCAGAGATGTACTTCTAAAATCCATTTTAAAAGCAGGTCTTTTTATTCTAAAAGTCAACACTTACGCACTGTACTAACACATTCTTCTACAATGAAACCCTTCTATAAAGATTTATCTGTCAAAGAGCATATGAAAACAGAAAATGAAACAATGACGAAAGTTGGGTTGCTTTTCAAAATGTAAGTTGGGAAGTTTGGGCACTAGTGTATTATTGTTAAAATAACTGAGACAAAAATGTCACTTCTTAAGAATCAAAGTCTCTCTCAAAACTAATAGAGAAGTGAAGAGTAAAGATGGAAGCAAATGCTATTCCATTAACTATACTAAGATGGTTTTGATAACCCTACACTCTCAATTTGTACTTGACAAACTTATGTTACTGCAGCTTATTTTTTTCTTTTTCTTTTTCTTCCTTGCTTGCTTGTTTTTGTTTTAATTGCCTGATGGGCTACCTCTGTATTTACTTTCTTTACAGGGCATTACTCCTCTGCAGTTACTAACACACACACACACAAAAACACACATGCTACTATGCATTATAGTAATTTAACAATATGTAATAGTGTTATATGCCACAGCTCACCAATTTTTGACTATGTACACGCTTTAAAACAAAAAAAATTATCTTCCTATGTGTTTACTCAGATCCTTGTAAAGTAAGTCCCACAGCCTTATGATGCCAGATACTGGCACAGTATACATGACTTTTTATAATAATCATACTATATCAACTTTCCATTACCTTTTATAAAATCTACAGACAACGGCTTCATAGTGGCATAAAGAAAAAAGTTGATATTTGGACCCTTTTCTGAAGACCTCAAATCTTTGTCATAATACTTCCATCCTATTTTATTTTAACAAAGCAAAAATACAACACTGAACTACAGAAGCATTGGAGAGGCAAAACTCCTCCCGCTGTATGAGTGAAAATGAGACAAGGTGTCACAAAGCTACAGATTGTGTTTATCAAGCATTAATAATAACACAACTTACTCCTAATCATCACATGTACAAAAAAGAACATTATTATATTATTTCCAAAAGTAGGTACTTGTGTTCCTCACTAACCAATCCACACAATACATTGCTTGGGTCAAGTCAAAAGCACTGTTCATAGTTTAAATTCCTGAAATAGAGTACTTCACTGGAAGACTAGTCTGGTACACTTAAACACTACACAATTCTAAAGTTCTTTCAACTATTTAAAATTATGGTGTGTCTGAGAAAAGGGAATGATTTCTCACTACTGTCACTACAGAGTAGTGTGAGCTGCCTTTAATTTTAGTTTCATACATCTATGATGGGAGAGTAAGATGAATATTTTTAGTATGTACAAAAGCAAGTATAATCAAATGTTAACCTGATTGCATTTCTACTGAAAATCTTCTATTTTTTTTTATTTTTTTTTATATTGATTATACCAATAGGTACAGAATATACTTTTAATTCATATTTTTACTGAATATTCAAAAAAAATTATGTATTCATTTTATGATTTCAATATACTTCACTAGCAAATGGTAAGCATCTTCTTCTATAAATCCTCACTGCACATGCAATATTTCTTTATCAATATACTGTAACAGCAAAGTATTTGTTAGGGGCTTCACTGCTGACATCATTAACTGTGTCTAGAGTAAAATAATTTTGTTTACCAAAAGAAAAATGAAAAAGCAAAGTCTGTAAGTATACGACATTATTTCTAGAGTTAGAATACAATACTAAGCAAACAAGTAGGCAAAAGTTTGTGCAAGTTTTAGAACTTTAAATAACAACATCTCTTAAGTGACTTTACAATCATTTAACCACAACAAACTAATAAACATTCACATGCAGCATGCCAAACTTAAAACTGAAACAACACAGACTTTTAGAAATTATTAAATTGTTTACATCTGTAAAGTACTGACTGAAAAAGAAGCGTGTTCCAATAAGAAATATCCTGTTTAATACACCAAGAATATATTCTTCTGCAGCTCTACGTTCTTCTTTCTGAAGAAAAGCCTTCCTCTAACTCCTGTAGTAAAAAAAAACCTTTTAAATATTTTATTTTACATGAACCATACCTTTTTCCCTTGTGTTTCATCATATCCATATCGTTATCAACTGGTAGTAAAAATGACAAAGTTGTATAGAACTTGAAACATGCAGACACAAGCAGAAACTGCAAGTTAGCTTTCAGCAATACAAGATGACAGTCTGTTCTCGTCTACAGAGACTGATTAAGAGCCCAGAGAGAAAAGACGTGCATTGCCAAATCGTAATCCCTTCTCTGCTTTTCACATGGTCCTGCTTCACCTCTGCAGCTCCTACAAGGCTACTTTTCCAACGGTCAGTGGAAATGTGTTCATTGTAAAAACTCCACAAGCACTTTCGTTTAACCACTGACACACAGATAATAAAATCTGAAATATTTAACATTTAATTGTGCAGACATGCTGGAGTTTGTGTTTATATTACTGCAAAGTGAAATGATGCAATGTTAAATTTATCTGAAAACACTGCTATAGACTCCTATTACACAAATGTATATAAAGAATATTGTACAATGTTAGTTACTAAGCAATTTCTAAAAAGTGTTTACAAATATAGAAAATAATGTCACTGGTACAATGCAAACTCATTGTAAGTAAAAGTAGAATAATTCTTACCACATCAGATTTCTCAGCTCTAATCTATAATATAATAGGATTATATTACTGCAGAAAACACACAGATTAATGGATATAAACTTTGAGCCAAATTATATCAGCACAATGAGATGATTTCTAATTACTGTCCTCTTGAAACCGTTCCCAATCATGCTGCTGAGGTTGCTGCACAATGCTTTGCTGTGAAGCTGCAGATATCCTTTCCCATTCACCACCCTATTTCTTCACAAGGGGGCACAATTTGGAAAGCAAAGACCTGTTTCACATGTAATTTCTGTAAACGCAAAAATTCCATAGACAACTGTGTGCTACCTGAACAGTATTTAAGAGTTGCAGAGGAACACAGATTGGACAAAAGAGATTTTTTCCTAGCAAAGGAACTGAAATAAGCAGTATTAAAAATTCATTTTCTTTTTGATTAAAGTATAGATGAAGAAGCCAACATAGAAGTGCTACAGCACACTGGCTATTTTGTGGCTTCATGGCCATACACTTCTCATGAAGACTCCTTAAAGCAGGCCACACTTCACATAGACTTCTTGAATAAATCTCTACCTGGTAACCCGGGTAACTTTATCTCAGAAGCGGGCCTTGTTACTATTAAGATTACCTTCAAATACCACTCCTGAATAACTTTACTGCAGACAAACACTGACTGAAGAGCAACAATAGGTGAGAATAATACGCCATGGAAGGAAAAAAAAAAAAAAAAAAAAAAAAGAATATGTGATAAAGGCAATGACCATAAAGGTAGTAGTAAAGCCACTGGGTAGCAAAAAAAAATGCAGGAAATGTGACAGTTGTGTATCTTTGAAAACATGTTTAAAATAACATCACAATGCCCTTACTGTCTTTAAAATACTTTCCCTATCTTTATTATGGAAAAAAAAATGCAGAAGAAAAAAAAAATTAAAAGGTAATGCTACAGTTGCATGCTACAGTTTAGGAAAAGTAAATAATATGGAAAATATCCAACTATCAGCCAAACCAGATAGGTTCCTTCAGGGCTCGTACAATAATTAACAGACAGCAGCAAATAGAGAGAAAGGGTACATGGCAAAGACCAGGGCTTTCCTATCCACTGAAGACGCATGCAATTACTTCTAAATAAAAAAAATAAATAAAAAATAAACAAAAAGAACAAGCCCTGTAACAAATATTTTAATATTAACAGGATTATCATTATTCAATATACCAAATCATCTAGCAAATAACAAAAACAGAGACAGTGGGAAATAGCAGAATTCTGTAAAAATATCTAAAAATAGTTCAAAAAACTTCACAAAAATCCATACTTTTACTAAAAATATGAACTATCAGTGACTGCATACAGAAAACTATTCTTTCAAGAAAACAGTTCCTCTGTTTCTACTCACTAATTTCCTGGTATTCCCTCAATATTATGCCACTTGCTTTGGCATCCAAAATTTCATAACTTTTGGTTTATTTCCTTAAGCATTGGAAAACAGGATAAATTTCCTACCTGTTACTGTCAGGAAAAATATACTTTTGGATGTCAAGGCACGACTACAATATATTCTAAAATTTGACTCTTGTTTCCTGTCAGGATTTGCATCTAGAAGACTATTCATTTTAACATTAAAAACTATTCATTTTAACAGGATCAATATTTGCTGAAGTCCCATCATGGAATTCCCAAGCACAAAAGACAGGGTAAAAAAAGACACCTTTTCCACCTGCAGCCATGTCATACTATTTGGAAATATGGACAGATCAAGAACATTTGAGCAGAAGGGCAACAGAAAACATACATTAGAAGGAGAGCCAGAGTCATTATTGAGATGGCTGACTTCTATTCCTTCCTTGCCTATTTTATGCCAATAAGGACTTTGTTCCTAAGTAGAACAACAATGGGGTAGGTACACAGACTTCACTTTCTGTTTTCTAGCTACTGATATACTCTGTTGAAGTGTATCAGTCAAAATCAAGGATGTTAGCAGCTTCTATTTCCCCTGTAAAGTAGGGGAAGAGCAGTCACCCTGAATTAAGTGAACTAGTGAATGTAATAAAGTTCATATGCGTACTTTTAATTGCTTTTTCTAAGTACAATGGAATTTATTCACATTATTATACAATTACAATTACTACAATTTATTCAAAATATACACCTGAAGTTTGTTGGCAAACATGAACAGACGTTTAGTTCAAGTATGAACATTTTCAAGTGTATGGATGTTTTAAAGGACATACTAGCAATCTGCTAGCAAAATGGTTTGGAAAAAAAAAAGGAAGTGATAAGAAACACTATTAAAATAAAAAAATAATGACTTACAAATATGCAATATATTTAACTAAGCAGCTCTGGGATCTGTAGTTTTACCTTTACTATACTGCTAAAGTTCACATTATTTCATAGCTATTACTCTACAATAGCTGCAAAAGAATTTGAACATTTAAAACACAGCACCTTAATGAAAAGTATAATTTGAACTGAAAATTTCAAACTTCTGGAGTCCGTTATAAATCTTCAGTCTAAGTGCCTATGACCACATCATTACCCAAATAGCGTAAACCCTGATACCATCTAGTACAGAAACTGCTTTACTCTTTTAAGCTTCTTTAATTTGCGGTGTGATCCACTATGCAAAGAAATACTTCAAGACAGCCAATCTGTTCTTGGCAGTCCCAACAAAACAAAATTCTAACAGATTTGTTCAAATACAATTTAAGTGCATTTCTGGCAGATAAACAATGAAATTCTCTTTTCTCTTTAGAGACTTAAGGTTTATGCAGAAGATCAAAACCGTATCTAAATTCCATGTATAGTTTGGTAATGTTACCAGCTGAATTGAAGATCATTGTGTCCCCACAGTCTTGAACGTACTCTTCTCTTCACAGACAGGCTTGTTGGACTAACTGAATTCACAGCACCCTGAAGTGCTTACACCCTCCTTACACACACACACACACAAAAAGGCAAGACGGGGAGGTGGTTGGCAAGCCTATGCTCATTATGCTTTTGGGCCTGATCTGCTTCTAAGATCTCATCAAGAGCTCCAAGGATCAGATGCAGGACAAGATGTAACGGATGACACGCCTAAACCAGTCAGGAGTCAGGCAGTGGCAAAACATTCTTGCTCTCTTTGTATTAGCAAGAAAACTAAATGCTTTTCCTATCAAATACACTTTACTTGGGTTTTTGTCTTTTGTTTGTTTTGTGTGTGTGTGTGTGTGTGTGTGTGTGTGTTTTGTTTGTTTTTAGTTTTTTGTTGCCTTTTTTTTTTCAGTGCCCCAACATATGGACCTAATGGCATGAGAAGATCTACAATAGATTCCACTTGTCTGTGGAATTCGTCAGATGAACAGTGTGGTTCCCTCCAACCCACATCAACAGCTTTTTGTTATTTGTTGTTCTTCCAGTCCCAGGAAGAAAAGTTATATTTTCTCAATAATGTCAAGGAATTTTAGGTAAACAAACCACTGCAAAATGCCTGAGGGATGACAGCTTAAAGTTTGTTTGCCAACACATGAGGCATAAATGGTGCGACCTGCTTTAGCAGAAGATGACATTCACCCCAGCTGCAGGATTTTCTTGACAAAAAAGTTGAAGGTGCACTATTACTCAGCTTTGTTCTCCTTCCAAGGAGAACAAACCATCTCAGCAGAAGACTGACTCCATTACCTCTTAATTAAGAGTCTGTCAATTCTAAATTAGCTTTAATTTCACAGTGACCTTCTTTGACACTTCAAAGAGCAGAGAATTTGTGCTATGGCATGGAAGTAAAGTACGTACTTCCTTCAAATCATTAAATACATATGTTATTAGCTTTCTACTTATCCATATGAATGGAAACTGAGGAGAGCACAAATGTGCAAGGAATGGTATTACAGCATACAGAAGTAGCCTGGAGGGGATGGAAAAAAAAATAAAGGAAAAAAAAAAAAAAAGGAAGGAAAAAAAAAAAAAAAAGAAGAAAAAAAATAAAAAACAAAGACAACAACCAACTAATCCTTTTGGGTCTACTTGCCAAGTCTGTCCCAAAGCAGAAAAACACAAAGATGCACAACATAGGTGATATAAATTTTACACACCTTTCATTAAATTTGTGTATGTTTTTCCCAGAGCTTTAACTTCTTGGACGTTTTGAAACCTGAGTCTGTACCAAGACAAGCATTTGCAATGTATGCTATGTATGCTAAGTACTCATGTCCTCTCACTGAGAAAGAGTGAGCTATGTTTTGAGCTCCAGTAACTTATGCTTTTCATCACAAATATTCTGTATGATTTGATCCAAACCATTCCTGGAAGGCTGCTCCTCAGTGAAAGGAGAAAAACATTCCTGTGAAAAATTATTTCCTCCATGAACATAAATGGGAACCCTCCAGCTCATAAAATTACTGGTAAGAAGGAAGGAAGACAAAAATTCAGGGGACCATTTTAGAGGAATTCATAAAAACAGACTCAAGTCTAGCTTGCACTTTTTATACCTGACAAAGACCAACTGCAAATTTTTGCTTTCCTAAGCAACAATTAGCTGCCACAATTACAGGGCTAGATGAACCACTCTCTACTGTATGTCCTTTCCTTATGTACCTCTTCTGATGAGTTGGGTAAAGATAAAATGGCGTATGCATCAGTCACTCTTAGACAAAGTTTTATGCACAAACTCCTATTTTTCAAAGCACATGCAAATATATGAGAACCTTGTTATCTTCTCAATAGTTATACATAAAATCAGCAAAGAATCAATACTGCCATTTTCACACACAAAATAGCTGTTAAACTTTTACTGCCTTTTCCTCTTTTCCTGTATTTTTTTTGTTTTTTTTAATGAACGCTGCTGAGACTTACAAAGAAAAGAAATTATAATGCCAATTTCCTTCAAAAAATAACTGAAAGAAAACCTAATTCTAAAAAACTAGAAAGGTGATCGGAATGCTTTTCTAAAATACTGTCTACAAAGTTCACATGTTCCTAAGTTTTTTGGCACTTCCCCCCCCCCCCTATGGGGGGGGGGGGGGGGGCGGCAGTAGGGGGGGGAGTTGTTTGGAAGAAACTGCCTACTGTACAGCTTTGGATATTAATAAATAACAGGATTTTCTTTCACTCATGCAATGCAAAAATATTAGAACATTATTATAAGGAGGTTCACAGCCTGACAGTGATAAACATCATATGATAATACAACATTTTAAAATCATTCCGGAACACCCTCCAAAAGTACACACAGGCAACCAGAATCAAAGTTAGCTATACCACTCTTAAACATGAAGGGTAACTTTATATCAAACTCATTTTCATTCATCTGAGCTAAACAGTTTTTTAGAAAGCTGTTATTTGAGAACTGTGAAACTGCAGCTATTCAGATGATTACTGCTGGTCAGATAAAACAGTTACACTGTGTTTAACAGTTAAGATTTTCATCGGATTCCACCTACTGGTAGGAAAATTGTTTTCTACAACTACGACAAAGGTACAAAAAAGCAAAAAAGATTTGCCCACAATCTTACCCAATTAGTAGAAAGTAAAATACACAACTGAATATTTTGGACGGGGAATCTAAAATACACTTAAAAATCTGCTAATGGAGATTTTACTGATAATAATAATAATAAAAAAGAGATCAGCAGACTGTGTAGCATTCTCTCTCATCTTTTAAAATACCTACCCACTCACAGGCTGCCTCAAGACTTCATTGAGGTTTTGTAAAAGTTTCTAAATTAAAAGCAAACTTGTTTGAAACACAGAATAGTGAAAACTGAAAAAAAATCCCATTTTTAAATTTTATCTTATACAATCTCTCTTATTTAGTGCTTGCACCACTCTTTACATGAAGCAAGAGCTTTACAAGAGCAACAATGTCATAAATACAGCTTTCCTAAATGTTTTTCAAATACATGTATGACCATAGTGTACCTTAAGCAACAAAAAGCAAATTGAATATTTTATATTCATATAATTTATTTAGAATAAATTTTATTATTTATATTCATCTCATTTATAAAGTTGTTAAATGAAGGTTTGTCATACTTAAGATCCACTCCATGGACCTTATTCTTCTAAATAGAAATGGGATATGGACTGGTTGACCTACATGCTATCATAAAGCCTGTAAAAAGATAAAAGGGACTGACCAAACTCTTCCACCTGGTCTCAAAGCATGGGAAAAGACCTGGCTCCCTAACTGTACCTCTTAAGTTGGAAATAAAAACAAGAAAAACTTTCGCCCACCTTTTCAGTGAAAGTGGAGGAGTACTTCACCAGAACCTGCCTGAAAGGATCCTTGAATACCTTTTAAATACCATAAAAATACCTACCCTCTACCCCACAAGAACATTAGAAAAATGTACGTACCTTTCCCTCCCCTTATTGCCTCCCTCCTTCCCCCCCCTTTTTTTTTAATTCTCTTGGCCTCATTCATGCCAGAATTTACTTGTATTTTTCCTTTGGCTGACCACCATTCCAATCAGGTTGGGATTTTTTTATTTTATTTTTTTTAATGTAATATGGTAGGAGTCATTCAGCATGTCACAGGAAGAAGAAAACAATATGTGGAAAACACTTTAAAAAATTGACAGGAAAGGATCTTTTCAAAGCAACTGCAGACACCAATGTCTGTCGAACCCTTTGAAGTACTGTGGGCCTTTTAGGGTAAATAATCACATAAAACCTTTTAGACAAAGTAAAAGTCAGCACAAAATGAAATAATGTAGCATACGTGTCTCTGAAAGAATACAGGACCATATGAAGATATATAAACTGTAGCCAAGTTGGCAATGTTCCACTGAAGGAGAGCTCCCCAACCAGTGAAACAGTTAAAAGTGGGGTGAGCTGGTACATGCTGTTCCTTCATGAAGTATTTGAGGCAGAAAAGTGCCAAAGAAGCTTAGTTCAGAGATAAGCTGTGTTATAGAAAGGTGGGAAATATATATATATATATATTGTAATTTGTAATTTTTGTACAACTGTAAATTTTGCAAATAACGTGAGTTCTTTCTTCTAGATTTTTAAATGTTATTTATCTTTGAATGTTAAGAAATAAACTAGTTACAAGAGTAGTAACAGAGCCATCTCCATCTTGTTTGCGCACCATGACTGAACTAATAACGCTTCAGAGCTGGGAACTCGGCACAGCACGGTGCAGGCACCTGAACCAGCACTGTGGGACCAGGGGAGCGCTGAAGCATAGCATTACCTGCTTTTTCCATTGTGTCATATTTCAGCTCTCTCCTTGCCATTACATTAGCTAATGGAAATAGAACGGTACATAACTTGGTGATGACAATTCCACTTCACACGCATTGTATAGAATGAATTTCGGTAATTTATTTCTTTCAGACTATAAGCACTAACTTTCTTTTATTTAATCCAATCTGTAGTAAGTTTTAGTATAAAGAACAGCGTGAAGTACTTTCTTTTTTTTTCCTGATATGCTAAGAATAAGCTTAGAAAAAAATAAAGTGAATATACTAGGTTTCTTCAGTCTAAAGAAAAAAATGAAGCAGTCACAATATCTGTCTTCCAGTGTATAACAGGATGCTAGATTCCTCCATGTATATTAAAATGGAGAATAAAAATTATCCCCCCAAAATAACAGTAGTTCTTTAACATAATCCATATACAATGACCACTCTGCTGCTTGTCAGGCCTGTCTGCGTGAGAAGAGCAGTATTTGAACACTGGCCACATGTTCTTTACCATATTTGACTAACTCAGGTTTTTCAAATACTCCTCAAGTCTACACTCACATCCACTAGCAATCTAAGATCTTTAAAAGCACAGCTTTCTGTATAAAACTGCTTCATGAACCTGTGCCTCAAACTGCTGGAAAGACGCAGTTTTGATCTGCAGGCAGCAGAACCTGAAGGCTGCTCTGCGACATGAGCCTGGGGGCTCCGAAAGGCCACTCCAGTCTCACCCGCCATGTCAGCACAGACACACAGCAACATCTAGTCTTTTTGCAAAGACCAGGTCAGACAGACTACAATTTGCAGTAACGCATGAGCTTCAGTAAGGCGTATCAGAGTATCTGAATAATAAATATTTTTAAACCTTTAGAATTAATATTGAAATTTGGGGAAATGGGTTACTTTTCTGTGTTTTCTTTCCTAGCAACAGTAAGAACCAGTTCATTAGTCACACACCAAAGCCAAGTTTACAACTTCATTTTGCCTTTGAAATAACAAAGGAACTCGGTTTCCACATTTTTTCTGTTTACTTGTGACTACAGAAATATCCACCAATGCCAATTAAAAGTGATAACACAGCATAACACAGAAATTTAAAATGTTAATAGAAGCTGCTTTCTAAATATATCAAATTCCCAAGAAAATTGTATGAATAGTTTTATCCACCAGGTGGCATAGGCCTCATACTTTGCTTCTAATAAAGTCAACTTCAGTGATATGCATGAAAATCAGACCTTTCCAATTTCTTCTCTTCTAATGTAAAATTTCAATAACAGTTTAGAAATTATACACTTTTAGACAAAATAAAAGACATGCTGTAGCCAAGGTACTGAATAATCATGAGTTTTCACACTTAAACTCCACAGTCATAAGCTGTTTTGAAACCTCAGCTTTTTCTCTCCAAGCAAGGAGATGCTAATACAGTTCTACCAGGAAAGTTATACTTGCAAAACTATCCTTGCAGAGATGTGGTTCAGCATAAAGATGGTAGAAGAACATATACTACTATACTACTAGTTTGTCCAAATTCTCTAATTAAACAAGTTGTATTGTCAAAGGACTACAGCAAAACAAAGATTTTATTGTTATGGATATCATACTCAAAATTACTTGTGATCTGGATATTTACTCCTATCTGTGTGTGCATGCAAATATATATACATATGTATATACACATGCAAACCAGATCTAACTGGGAAACAGTGATGACAGTTATGCAGATATTGTAGCCAAACAGAAATAAGTATGGTCAACATTTTCAGACAGTGTTTCAGTAGAATGTAGGCCCATCTTTTTCTCAAATTGGCCTTCTAAAATCCCTAAGAGTCCTAAATGTTCCTGGTCTGAATATGAAGCATACCAGGCATCCAGCACCTCTAAAATCATGGTTTTGTCCAGTAAGTTAATCATAAATCTTTAGTGTCCAGTTTCAATGCCTGTATTTAAAAACGTTAGCTGTAGCTTTTTTGAATAGTACACGAAAGTATGCATTCTACCTTCCAAAAAGTATATTGAAAATTAAAAAGCTTTTCACATCATCACCCTGCTGTTTTGGGGATCAACTCCGATAAAGATTAGTTCATAACCGCCTTGCTTTCATTGACTGCCTAACGTTGGTCAGATCACTTGTACCTGTCCATGGTATTTGGCGATGACAAAGACCCCATGTTAGACATCATGCCAACAGCTGGTTGGACAGTAACAACTTGCACTGTCAAACGTCTGAACCAATGATCTATAAAGTCTCATGGTCCTAGAGCCATTTGATCCAGCAAGACTTAATTGACTTTTGCAAGAACTTGCATTTGGCAGGAAAGACAAAACAGAATTGCTTTTATGTCCTTTATTCTTAGCTAAGTCTTCCGGAGGATCAACAGTTAGATGATGTGTTAACAGACTAACTAATAAGGAGAACCTCTTATTACAAAAGAGCAGATAAAGAAAAACAGGTAATGTTTTTCAGTAAGTGCTTGCTTTGTAGTAGAGACAGATTTCAGCGGCTTGTTTACAATGCATGCTTGCTTATGCAATGTGCAAAGTTAAACATCAGAAAAGAATAAAGAAATTAAGACTGCTGGATGCTCAGTGGCAACACCACCCTGACACATTAAAGAAACAGTGTAGTTTCAATTTTCCCTTTTAAAATGCATTAAGCCCTGATAAGTCATAACTTTATGGACTTTTCTTCTTGCAAGAAGGAAAAAAAAAAAAAAAAAATAGCCTCCAGAATGAAGCAAGTACATAAAAGGGGGGGAAAAAGCCTTTCAGTGTTAGACAATAATGACTAATCTATCCTATAGAAATATGCTCCAACCAATTATTTCTTGTTAGATGGCAGTTGCCATAAATTATTCATTTTCTCACAAATGGTAAGTAACCTTGACAATTCATTAGGAAGCTGCCCCCTAGTCTCAACGAGTCTTGAAGACATTCAAACCTTAACACTGTGGCCTTGCAATGTGGCAAGGGTTTTTGTTTGTTTGTTTTTCCAGAAATAAACATCTAGAAAACTTGAACTTGTTTTCCTATCCTGCAGGCTTACTGTGCCATCCAGCCTGTGCTCACTTAGCAGCTGTGCGTGCTCCTGAGCCCTGATACAGCTGACAGAGGGACAAGCAGCCCAGACAGAAGCTCAAAGGATGCGTTTCATACAAGCCTAAGAGGTAAGAAGCTGATGGGTGGAAAATAGTTTCCTTTCCCCCTTTTAAACCTGGACATTAGATGGTGGCTCTAAAAGGTTGGTGAGCCCCCAGTAATAACACTACTCAGATCCGTACTTTCAGCAAACCAAAGTTTTAGCAGGATTGGACCGTGGGCTCAAAGGCCCCCAGGCTATTCACAGTGTTGAAAGAAATCAACACATTTGACAAGAGGGCCATGGGGCAGAAGGCAGCAGTTCAATCGCATCTCAGTTGAAAATTACAATATTTGATCTAACTAAATTGTGCGTCCAGCCATGGGTTTGCAAACTGCGGTGCATATACTTTAAATGTCACCTCAGCAGCCAAACAACTCTTCCTGCACACATATGTCAAGTGCTGCTATTTGTTACCACAATAATGGTAATATATCAGCATGGTGAATTTGGGATCTCTGCCCCAAATTGGCATCATGGGAGAGAGATGGAAGTCTAAGCTTCTGGAATGCATGGAGACTCAAGATATCAAATAGAAGCGTTGAATTTTCTGATATGCCTCTTTTTAGTCTTTTAAGGATCTTTGTTATTCTAAGTTTTCAAAAATTAAGTTTATTTTTACCATAAAGAGATTGTTTATTTAACAGACAAGAATTTTAAACTATTTTTTCTCAGACACAATATTTTGAAGCTCACTTGCTCATCTTGCAGAATTTAATTCTTTAAACCAACAACCATTTTTTAGGAAGTCCATTATTTTCATCAGATACTTTCCATAGGAGAAAACACTGCTGGGGGGGGGGAGGGGGGGGGAGAATAAATTAAAAAATAAAAAAGGCAACACCATGAATTATCATATAATGAAAAGCCCCAAAAGTTAGCAATATAGCCCAAATGAGCCTTGCCACACACACTTGGCCTTGTCACTCCAAGCCTTGACAGAGTGCCTCGGTCCATAATGGTTTAGAAATCAAATGATGACTAACAATCTCTCACCAATTTATTTTAATTTTCCTAGCACTTCTGCAAGCACAACCGTTGTACTTAACCATCAGAGTAGTACTAGCACTAGTTTATATAAGTTTATTTCCATAGAAAACCTGTGAAATGTTTATTTCTTGTTAGGTAGGTTTATTTCTTGTTAGGTTGAAAGGTAGGTTTGGAAATAGGATTTTGTTGTTGTTGTTTTTCTCTCTACACTTTTAAAGTCCCAAAACTCAAAGGACTCTTTGTGAACAGTGTCTTTTATTTTCCTTCCAAGTTCTTCATAGAACACTGGCTCCTTCTCACTAGTTCTTTCAGTTAACTATCTTTTATATCTCATTAGCAAATTCTGTCCAGTACTGTTAAATCAGTCTCCACTTCTTTTACTTAATGAAAAAGTTTTCTTCCTTTTTTTGTTCTCTTCCATCCACTGAGTCACAACCACATGGGTATTTCCTGTGAATCTGCTTTCATCTTGGCTGTTGTTTTGCTTAGGTATCTTGGCAAACTAGAGAAATTAAAATTAGGAAGTATCAGAGGAATCTGATCATTAATGCTTAATATAATGTTTAATATAAAGACTAATGGACTTCTTGATGAGTACAACAGGAAAAAGAAGCGACAAATTTACTATTCTCTAGAATAGTATGATGAAATGGACATTTAACTTCAGCCAAGAACACCAATTCTTTTGGAAAGCCAATCCCAGTCTAAAAGTGTAATACTACAACCATGTGCACATCAGTTGGCCAATATGAAGTTTAAACCCTGTTTAGTAAACTTCAGAGGGGAAAAAATACATAGAAAAGAAGAGGAGAAGTGCTGAAACAAATTTACTATCCAGAAGGGTGTTTATAACTCATTTAAAGGTACTGAGGAAAGATGTCTGAAGCCAGGACAAGAGAGCTGCTATCTGGACATGGAGTAACTTCACCATGAACAAAAAGAAACAAAGTGTATTGTACAAGCCAGTTCTAATAGAAAGGTAATATCCCAACTCTTGCCCCATCTTTATTGGTAGAACTGCCCTGCTTTATTCTACAAAAAATTATGTACAAATTCAGTTCTAGAATTCAAAGGAAAAAAAATACAAAAGCAAATATATTTCTCCCTACAAATCAGTCTAATAAACTGGGGGGGGAAGGGGGGAGGAAAAACAATTATTTTGTAATGGTCAAATGGTCAGGTCATTATATAGATTAGATAAATCAAAATATTCCCATATGAAAAAAAAAAAAAAAAAAAAAAAAAAAAAAAAAACTTGGCACTGCCTGAAAAAAATTCAGTCTCACACACCCAAATTCCCCACACAAGCTTGCTGTTTCTGATGATGGATTAATTTTCCGGTATCAAAAGAGCTCCTTGTGTATCAA
The DNA here is from genome assembly GCF_011077185.1 of Oxyura jamaicensis. Taxonomy (NCBI): domain Eukaryota; kingdom Metazoa; phylum Chordata; class Aves; order Anseriformes; family Anatidae; genus Oxyura; species Oxyura jamaicensis. Next base: position 19,957,218 of record NC_048898.1, read on the forward strand.
AAGCTTTGTGATCTGTGAAAGATCTTCTAGATACAGCAAACAAAACTTCATCTTCTGAATGTCACTGGAACTTTTCTCATAAGTTGGACACCTCTGAAAGTTAAGGCTGTTTTAATTCCCCATCATTTTATAAAGGTAATTTTAATTCTAAAACAAACCATTGATGCATTTTATATCCTCGATAGCTGAACCACTGGGAGGAAAAACAGGAAACAGCTGGTCAGAGCTAAAGTGCGATGAGAAATGTGTTCAAAACTAAAAAATGAGTCAAAAATTATCATCATTTACAAAGGTTGGATTTCCAGTCTTTCCAGACCAATGGCACAGAAACAATGTGCCAGTTAAACTTAATATGGAATGATTCACAAATGCCTGTTAATGAGAAAACCTAAAGAACTTCACTGCTCAAAGGAAAGTTCAACCTGCTGGTTAAAGTAAAAAACAAAAACAAACTTATATTTCTGAACTGCTGGAGAACTGAGAAAATTGATATATTGCCATTTTAAATATGATCCATGCTATACTTCCCGCTTGTTGGTAACCTCTACATATCATTTATACAGATACAGCTGTTGGGTGACTTGGTGCCAGCAGAGACCAAAGCCTCCTTCACACTCATGGCAAACCATGAGATGTCAAAGAAATGCTCATGTACCATCGAAGTACAATATCTTCTGATTCTCCCTTCTTTTGTATTGTAAGTTTCAAAAGGACTTGTAGGTGAGCCAGAATACAAGTAAATTTCAAAACAGGGAGCCATTCTGAATGTTTATAAATTTTCCCCTTTAGGAACACATAATTTACATTTAAAACACAATTCACCCAGTGCAATTCTCAGACTGTAAACAATAGAATGGAAGTCCAATGGTATGGTTCCCACTGCAACTGTAACGTGCTTATATAGACTGAAATACCTGACATATGCACAGGGTCAGGACCATAACTGCACCAGGTTTGGAGCATGATGCTCTAGGTCTGCAAAGTTACTCAAATTCCTAGTTTAAAACAGAAAAGATTGATGACTTGTCTCTTAGGGGCCTTTTTCTTGATCCATCTCACAACAATATTTAAAACAATTCTCCACACCTCAGATACTTCCTTAGGTTCTAGCTGAAAAACAAACTATTCAGAACAATCATTTAGACCTTTACTCAGCCTGCAAGTATTTCAGCGTTGATTGGCTTCATACTAAAAAATAACAACAATAACCGTGTTTTTTCTTTGCTTTTATGCATGTATCTCAAATTACCAAATATTAAAAGTTGGAATGAATTAGAAAAAAAAAACACGTTTTTGTTTTTTAACTACTGGAAACAGAATACATCACTTCTGCAGACTACAGTGCGGCACAACTACCTAAGCTTGTTGAGATAAAAGAAAATTTAGCCACATCAGGGAAGTGCCTGGGAGCAATACGTCTCCTCCAGCACCTGAGTGAACTCATTAACAACTAACTGCCTCTAAGTCTGCAGAGCAGATAAGATCTTTAAGGGTTGTAAAACAGCGAGGACAACAGATCTGAATCCAGAAGAAAGGCTTCCAAGCAGTGTGGTAACATGAACAGTAAATAGCTATGTGCAATGGAAGAGTACTGAAAGAGGTTTTATATACCAAGTTAATAACTGCAGCTTCCACAATTCATCTTCAATATTCATATAAACAACTTTGTCGTTGTTGTTGTTTAAAACTTATATAAGTTTTGCTTCATATAAGTTTGGTGTATGTCCTGTTCTTAAAGTATTTGATGCAAAATTATGGATCCCATGAAACCAATAGCTCCATTTTTAACATGCTTCTTTTACTCCCTTCAAGTCAGCTTACATCCATAGTAGATTTTAAATCAATTTCAATATGACCAGGATTTCACCCATTCTCTAATACTTGAAGGGAATTCCTGAACTCTAAGAATTAAAATTGCTGTAACATGAAACTAGTGCCGTCAATAATAATCCTTTGTTTTGCCCATGTTTTACTAATGAAGTAAAACTGATGATTGCTTGAAAACAATTTTTAGTGTCAGGAGAATAAAATCACAAAAATCATGGAGACTATAAGAATCACCTCTAATCATCTTAAAAGAAGCTCACGTTATTTTATTATGGAATTGAAGTCCAAATTTTGGCAAAAATCTGCAGATATTACAGTTACTGGAAATGCTAAGGGAAAAAAAGAAAAAGCTTTTATTTTCACAGGAGTTAAATTATTCAGAGTCCTGCCACAAATGATTTCAATGTAAAATCTTTTTTTTTTTTTTTTTTTTTTTTTTGCTACTACTGCACGTTCCATTCTGTGATGGCACACTTATCTGTAGGAATCTATTTATTATGCTAAGGAAATCATAACTTCATACAGCAACAGTTATGACTACAGAGATGAAAAGATTTCTGAATCTTATACAAATGGGAAGACAAGAATAACATCTGTAAGTAAGAACAATCACAAGCCAATCCAACGTATTTTCTTCTCTCAGCTAGGCGATTGACGAGTGCATTTCAAAAATGAGGCTTCAATCTCAGCTCAAAAATGACTGCATCCAGTTACAGTTTCAAAATATTAAAAATGGATACCATCACACAATTCGCAGCACTGAGGCACGTTTTGCAGAAAGGGAACAGCTCTTAATTAGACAATTTTTGAGTGAAATTATTAGAAGGAAAAAAATGTAGTTACAAATGTGAGGGCTGAATTTTTGTTTCCAGCACTGCCCCACTTCCGACATTCCTGCAGAAAGCTGTGTGCTGTTTCACTGCCCTGAGTCACCCCAGATCCAGCTGCTGCACTGAAGTCATTGGCTCTGCTTGCTGTGGGAGCACCCTCGGAGCTTTCCTACCCCTTCACAATGCAGCTCATATGTCTTTGGATAGTACCTGACAGCTGGATTACGTTCAGTTTTTATTCCTTTTTTAAGCTGTCACCAGTCTGTGTTTTCAGCCAAAATTCTGTGTCTAGGGGCTCATAACTATACAATATCAAATCATTTTTCATAAATAAATCAAATACCCTTACATCTCATGGAAGATGCCTTAAATATTGTGGCAAGTATCATTTTACAACAAAGTTTTCTTGAAATTTCGTAACAATAAGTTATATGCCTACCAATTACTGTCAACTCAAGCTTATTCTATTTTAGAAAACTTTTTAAAATGTCCCAGAAGACTGTACAAAAGGAAGATAAATTAAAATATAAATGAAACCTCCTAAGTTCAGATTTTAATTTTTCACTTGCCAGAGTGATCTTTTTATGTCACTGCTTTTATTCAAGCATACCAGAGTTAGCAACCCAAACTTTTCAACAATTCATATATGTAATGGAGATAAGTTAGTTTCACCTGAGAAAGAATTCAGAACAGTGTCCAACCTTAACACTCTAACACTCTAAAACGAACTCTTTAATGTGCTGCAGGGAGATTTTCTAAAACAGATCTTCATGCTTCTTTACAGTTGGTGAGCAATCACTAGAAGGAAAGTCAGAAAATGTGGAAAAACTGAAGGCATAATACATTGCTCTTGCCAAGACTCCCACACTATTGGCTCTGAATACTTAAGTGTGCTCACAGCTAAAACTTATTGTTCATCATTTGGCCCCAAATTGTTAAAGCTATAAGTCAACTACAAAATGACACAAACTACCTAGAGATTTATCTCTAACTCTATCATGCATTATGGTAATAACATTGACTACTTCTACAGACAGAGGCTAAATTTCCTATTTTTAAAGCTAGCCTATAAAACTGAAGTAACTCAACCCAAAGCAAATATAAGTATAGAGCTCCATTTAACAAAGTTCAATATATTTTTACAGCACTTACTGAAAGGAAAACATAATTTCTTGCCTATTTGGCTTCTCTTTTGCTTCCCTGAATTTTTTTTCCAAACAGCCAATTTTGCTCACTTTTTTTTCTTTAAACAAAAGACTAACACCCATGAAAGGAAAACACACACACAAAAAAAAAACACACACCTCAGGTCCAGAGAGCAAACAGCTCGTCCATATATGCTAACTACTTTAACATGTGAATATGAACATAAACCTTTAAGTTTAAAAACATACCAACACTAGTAACAGGCAAAATCCTTATGCACAGAGAAAAAATTGTCAGAGTGGAAGGGACCCCCAACAGCTTGCAGATTATTTGCTTCATGTCTATTTTTTTTTCTGTAAGTTCTTTTCAGTGTTGGACTAGAAGTTTTATTTCAAAATCAAAAACCAAAAAAATTAAAACCCCAAATCTGTCTGTCGTTTGCAATTACTGTGGATTATCTCTTTTATAGAATTATGAGTATAGCATAAACTTCAGTATAAAGAGCAGTGCTGCTTTTTAGGTATGCATGCAAACTGGGAGGGAGTCCATTTATAGAATTCCAACCTTTTACGTATGGAGCAAAAGAGAAAGGAAAAAGTAAAACAAGACTGTGGGATAACCACATAATCCTATCAGAATGATGCTATCATAGCAAACCAAGATCTGAAATTCCTACAAAAAAAAACAAATAAAAATATAGTGAAAATCTGTAAGGTGGTGGTGTTTTTTGTTGTTGTTGTTTTGGCTTTTTGCTGCTTTGTGGCTTGGGAAGCTCAGAGTCTGGCAGAATAACTTCACTAGTACAACTCCTACTCCTATCACCACGTGCCTTCATGTGGCCACGCTCACAAACTTTCAAAATCTATCAGTCATCTGAGTGAAACAGCAGGTTACAGATGACATTTCCATGACTGACGTGTTCATAGATGTTAGGTTCTACCAAGAGTTACTGCACTACCGACATTACTACACTAACATTTAGCTGACCAGAGTTAAGACAGCCAGCAGAATTCTTGCTTCTTAAAGCTCAAACTACTGGCATCAGGAATGTAATGACACAGCAAAGATGGCCCTGACGCCTACAAAATTAGCTTAGCTACAGAATTCAGCTATTACAGATTGCAACTATGTTGTTGCAGCTGTCATCTGGAGATCCTGGGGTCACCTACCTCTTGTTTGAAAGACTCACCCCAGTCTAGTAAGCTGCTCGAGTCTAACATCGTAGTCACTGGTGGACCCGGGTCCTTGAGTCATAGTGCATTGCAACCACCACAAAAGCAGCATATCAGCAACAACAAAAAAGAAGCTGACTTCAGCACTATGAACCTAACATCTCACAGATGCTGGTGGTTCAATGATTTTAGAAACTCTGGCTTCTAGGATTATACAGACTGCTAATATGATGCAGCTGAGGTGGTCGAAAGAAACAGCCAGGCCAAGCAAAGCTAACACCAATATTCATGCTCTCAGTATTTGCTTCTATGGCAAATTCTTCATATTTGGGACACCTTTATGATGAACTACTACTACTCATTCACTGTTTCAACACTGAAAAGCAGGTTTCTCAGAGTTCTAACAGTCATATTATGCACATAAGGGCAAGTCATATTACGCTTATAAGGGTAAGCCCTGAACTGTATACAGCTCCAAAAACTACTGCAAAATTCTCTTTTACGCAATGCATATATTAAGGTCAGAGCAAAGAGTTTAAGTCAGTGTATAAAATCTCTAAAAAGTAATCATTAAATATACATTACATATATATGTGTTTTCTATATAAGTCAAATCCTCATCTTGACATTCCTATGTAGAGAAAGAAAGAAAAAAAAAAGTAGCAAGGAAACAGTTCAGTGTCTTTCCTTTATTAGCACTAGAATTTTTATGTAAGGGATATGCAAAAATGAGACCCACATTTTCCTGCTTAAAACATAAAGGTCTCTATTGTTCCACGCTACACCAGCACTGCTATGAAAACTTAATTTCTCTGACTTTTTCCCCCCAAAAAGAAAAGAACTACTGTTCATTTAGCTGTTTCAAACAGAATGCATGCTCAAAGGGTGAGATAAGGGGAAAGAAAGAACAAATTACTACATTCATTTACTACTTTATCCTTCATTTGATTATTGGTATGAAAGCTTCCTACAAATGACCATAATTCATTGAATTATTTTAACCCACAGTGTATGTACAACAGGTTTGTGTATTTGTCACTTCCACTGAGTTAATTTCTATGTTTGTGTAAAAAAAAAAATAAATCTAAGGTTAATAATATAAGCCATAAATACAGCTATATTATTACAAAAAAAACACATGATATTAAGTAACAGAAAAAAATGCTAAGAATGCTTGATGCACATTATACATAGAGTAATCAAATACAGCAATTGGTAAGGAGGAAAATATTTGTAGTCACCACCTGAAAGAAAAAAAGCTAAGAAATATGCATACATAAACTTTTTCTGACAATAAAACATCCTCTGAATTGTAGTACACAGACTGCTTCACTGTACCTGTTTCTTTTGTTCATTCAGAGGCAGAATTTTTCCTATTTATGTTTTTATTCAGCAAGAATGTATTTATTTCTGCGTTTGTTTATATATCACATTATTATATATATTATATAATATCACATTATTATATGTATTATTATATCACATTATTACATATATTATTATACATCATTTATTTCTGAGTTCGTTTATGTATCACAGAAGTCTTCTAATTAAATCCCTCACACCCTAACATAATATGCATTCAGTATTACATGGCAGGGGTGTAAAGTGGTAAAAAATTCAAGCATATTAAAGGTAAGAAACTCAAGTCAAATTGGAAACGGCCAGTGAAGAAACCTAAACTCACCCTTACCTTTTCATACTTACTTAAAGAAAAGTTACCCTAGACCTCAGCTACAAAATATTTTTACTTTTTACTCCAAAAAAAAAGTTTATAACGAAAATATAAATATAGTAAGCTTATATCACATTAGGTAAATATGTGGCTCATCTTAATTCATTTGTGGAAGTATGACCATGCACCGTGCAGGGCACATGTTGTACCAGCAAGTTCAACATTTCCACCGTTTAGGACACTGACTATCACAAGAATGAACTGCACCATAAAGCTTTGCCACCTAGTACAAAAAAAAGGCATATATTTGTACACCTCTTCATTTGTCTATTTAAATGCAAAAATATTAGGTTTTGGATGAATATGAGGATATTACCAGAGGGAAAAACTGTCACGGAGCTCTTGTACTATCAAGTCCATTCTTCTGTTATCACTGACAAAATTTCACAGAACCCATTTAATCAATTTAACAAGTCCCACCATAGAAAGTAATTAATTTTTCCACCATTTCCATCCTACAGAAAGCTGTTGTAGTCTCATCACTAACTGATAGAAACTTCTCCCAATTCTCAACCTAAGTTTATTCAGAACCAGTTTATAAGCATGGTTGCTTATCTGACCACATACCATGGTTATCTTCCCCTCTCTAGACCTTATTCAAACGTTCTTATGCAGAAAAATCACACAGAATCCTCTTTTTTTGTTGTTAAGTGCAAGAAGCCTCTCCTCTTAATCCTCTTGAAACAGTTTCTCTCACTGTGATCATCCTGCTGGCCTTTCTTTCTCAGTAGTCACATTTCAGACTGATCCTTCTTGAGTATCAACAATCAAAACCCTCTTTTATAGATTCCACTGACAACTATTTCATTTGTACCACCACAGAAAATCTTTTACTATTTAAAATAATCTAATTAAGATGTGCTATGTCATTTCTACAATAATATCTAAGACATTTATTATTTCATTCTAATCTTTTTTTTGCATTATCTTAAGAAAATTAGAATTAGGCCTGTAATAGCACATTTATAATAGTTGAATAACATTTAATAAATTTATTTCTCAAATTCTTTGCAAGTGTAGAAGGATTATAAATATCTGTAATTTGGTGAAAATACTACGCTTTCTTTTTCAAAGCAACAAAATTTGTCATTGTGATTCAATACTACCACATATCATTCTATACAATTCATTCCAGGGAATGCTTATAGTGTTAATATATTGATTTTTATAAACACATATACGCCATATATATTCAATATATATATATATTTATGCACATACATTATATATATATTTGTGCATATCTATATATTAAAACAGACATGTATAAATATAAATGTATATCATATTTTATATGTAAATTTATATTTATAAAATTTATAGAGAAATATCTGTATATAGGTATATTACACATTATTTATATAGAAACCTATCAAGTCAAATTTATACATACACGTGTAGAGAAAAACATATGCCTATAAACATTTTATACAAATATACATATGAACACGTGTATATATATGCACACACACATATGTATAAATTTTTGTATAAATATAGAATTATGCACTTTCCCCCATGCCAATATTAAACCAAGATGAGTTTTTAGGGACAAGACATTCTTCTGAAAAGCAGTGTTCAATGTAAGGTTCAATGGTTAAGTGAAATGTCCTGTTGTTACCATATATTTACTATTTGAAGGCATTTTGTTAAATGAAAGTTCATCAAGTTAGCAAAACTCTTACAAGTAAAAACAAACTATGAAAAACTTACCTCATGCCATAAAGAGGTCTCAAGAAAGGAATTAAATTCCCAGTTTATTAAGGACTGAATTATAGTTAGCTGTTCTGTTGTAATCCTAGAACACTTCAAGCCACTGTTGTTTCTCCTTTGCTCAACATAATTCCAAGCAACAGTTCCTATGTGCCCTGAAGGTAAAGTCCTAACAATTGCTCTCGTTCCAGTATAAACTGATTTTTTAACCTCCTTATCATTTTTACAGAAACGTCTTATTAATAATGTGGAACGTTCTTTTTTATTTCTAAAAAAATCCTCCTCCATCTCTTCTTCACAGTTATCATTACAGTCTTCAAAATGGCTCAGAAAGGGCTTTGAAGGCATTCTTCCAGTAAAGTTATTTCCACAGAAGTTGTGACCAGAGCACGCCACTTTAACTTTTCGTGGTGTTCTTTCCAGACAGAAGTACTTATCCCTTAAAGCGTCGTCATACAACTGCTGCCCATTTTCATCCTCACAGTTGTTTGTCAACTCCACTAACGTGCAAGTGCAGGCCGCGGAACCAGTGGTGTTACTACCGCCAACACTTACTGGCTGCAAGCAGTCATCCAAAATGAAGCTGTTGTGTAAATTGCATAAAGCCTTTGATATATTCCTTTCACTAGCACAATGAAAGTGAAAAAAGGCTACTTTATCAGTATCATTGCTGTCATTCTTATTTATTGCTGTCTGGTTTCTTAAAGAAGGTCCATTCATTTTCAACTGAATTTCTGCAAGCATGGCTCTTTCCAGTGAAACAGGAATTCCAGTTTCTAGGCATGCCTCTCCCCCTGCTAATGTGCCACAAGATTTATACATCTGGCTACATGGGATATTGCTCTTGTAGTTTTTCTGTACAATGTTACAGTTAATGTTAAGAAATTCCACTGAATCAGGAATGGAGCTGTTTCTCTCCCAGAAGTTTTCATTACTATTGTCATCAGTCATTTGTTCATTTGCCAGAGTGAATATTTTGGGCACTGAGCCCCGAAGACTTTCTTGTTCCAGTCTGTGTAAGTATGAGAGAGCACGTGTGGTTTGCCTTCCTGGACTGGCAGTATGTCTTTTTATAACACTGGTGTCCAAAGCATTTTCAGTATTTTCGTCTCCAGCTGACTGAGCAGGTATCACTTTACCCTGTACCACAGAGACAAGAACAGAAGCTGTCATTTCCTCAGAGGTCATCTTGCCACAGTCTTTAGTTGCTGGATGTGTGTTGGGGAGGGGAGTGTCTAGCAATCCTCACACCACAATTTCAGTGTAGTAAAAGTTTCAGTGCTAAATAATCAAGAAACACATGGTAAAATACAAACTGACTACTTGTTCTTTTTGAATTCTGGAAAAAAAGTAACAAGTTGTTGTTTTAACTGTTGAACTACGAGGCTTTCCCAGTTGTGGATTACTGGCATGAAATGCAAACATTTTTAAAAACAGCTTCTTAATGTGATGTAGCTATTTGACTTGTCTCTTCCTAAAATCAATTCTTCTACCTTATGTTGCACATACATTGTTTCCTCAGGTTGCAGAAAAAGACCAAACACATAATCCATTCCAGAGATGCATCCCCCCGTGGGACATTCAAGAACTTGAGGTCTTCTGTAAAGAAAAAAAATATATTATATATGTATGTATTGAACAGAATCCATAGCACAAAATCCATCATCACAATTAATACAAAAAATTGCTTTTAGGTAAAGAGGAGAAACGCAAAACAACAGAATATAATTGTGCTGAGACCTACAAAATACACAAGTCTTACAGTCTCAATTTACAATTTGGCAAAAGTCCAGTCACATTTTACATGTTCAAAAAGCGGTATTCACATCACTATGGAAAGCTACATAACTGCAGAAAAATAATTTAGCTGAAACTGTAATACTGAAATTGAACATACAAGTGAATGTATATAAAGAGAAATAAGGAAATGTGCCTTATATAATCTCTCTGACTCATAGCCAGGATAATACAACAGAAATATATTAATTTTAAGCCTATTTTGTCTTTTAAAACTATTTTCCTGTTCAGAATTGAACCCTACCACAACTGCAACTGCTTTGGTGTTACATGGTTTCTGTTCTCAGTAACCTTTATAATGTTACCTTGCAATCATAAACAAAACACATTTTTTTTGCCATAAGTTTATCACTGAAAAAGACAAGCAGCAAGGCAAGAGACTAACCCATATTCGTTTAAAAAATAAATAATAAATAAAAATGAGGAAAAGTTAATAAAGTAATTTGATGTGTAAAACTAGTTTGATGCTCAAGTAACTATGATTGCTAACAATTTTGTTTTGACCTTAAATTGTCAACTTTTTTTTTGTTTGTTTGATTGATTATTGATTTATATCCTAAAGTAGTTTGGCACAAATGAAAAGATTGAACACACTTTAGTTAACATGATATTTACTATGCCATTTTCTTACACAAAGAAATGCAGCAGTGTCACTGAATGTATCAGCTTTCCTGATCCATCTCAGGAGAAAACAAAAACAAATTTACTGAAAAGTTACATTTAGCTATAAATTGATGACCTGAGGTTTGCTAGCCACTGAAGAGCATTTTCTTCCAGAAAGTCACTAGAGTTTATGCACGCACACACACAAAAAAAATGATATTTAAATTGAGACTTAAATTTTACTGGTTTAACAACAGAAGAGAGACCCAGGAGGATTATAAAGGAAAGTGATGCTGACAGAACAAAGAGCCACAAGTTTTACATTCTCCATGCATTACAAAACTCATGTGCATGCCAGAGCAGCCAGAGGATAAGAGATAGGAGACTCAGGTCCTGGACAAGAGAAAACTGTATTTTCTTGATCTTTTATTTTACTCCTAAGTCTCTTTGTTGTTATACGAAGTAACAGTTGTTATACGAAGTAACAGAAGAGGTACAAAACACATACATGTATTAGTTTTCAGTACTGATTTTTGAAGGATTTCCTTCATCTAATCAAAACATCTCAGTCTACTGATTCATCTTTCCTGTTTGCTGCAGAAAAATTCCAGACAATCCAATGAAAATACAAATAATTGAAGCATATTCATAAATGTACTCCCTGTAATATTGCTAAGCCATGAATAGATGTTAAAGGAATGGATTGTTACTGCAAAGAATATATAGTTTATCATGGTGGCTGCAGAATGAAATTCTTACAAAACATCACCACTCTACAGGGAAAACAAAACAACAACTTCATTACACAACTCCAACTACCCAATGAATTCAAGATCACAAAAACAGCCATATATGTTGACGTTTTTTACATCATTCTTTAACAGAAAAACTTAAAAAAAAAAAAAAAAAAAAAAAAAAAAAAACATATTGCTGACTTGCTTCTGTAAACAGAAGGCTGCTATAACCACGGGCCCATTTACAACCCAGAGACTGTCCACAAAGCTCGTTCAGAGGCCAGGACTGGTCTTCCACAGTGTTCCCAAAGATTTCCTTCAATTTTATTATCCCATTTCTCTTATATTAGAGACCCCACACATGACCCCTCCAAGCCGCTTCTCTCACATCTTTTCATCTCTAGAAACTTTGATTTCAACTCTTCCCCAGCACAGATTTTGTTGGTGACCCTTCTCCTTAGCTCCAGAGGCCATGTGCCTGCCTCTTCTATTCACCACCATCACTCTTCTTTAGGGCCCTCTTTGAAATATATTTCCTCAAGAACCATGTCTGCCTAAGAAGCTCCCTGCCTATGTCCAGCTGTTCCCATCCTCTAATGGCCACTGCAATATGATAGGGAACTGATCCAGCTCAAGAATTTTTTGTTCAAGTTACTTTACAGCTAGATCATTTTCCCAATCCAGGACACGTATGGTTGTATGAACATGTGTGTTACAACAGCATGAGGGGGGGAAGCAGGCAGCAAGGGAAAGGGAGAAAAAGGCTGCTTCAATCCGTTTATACACCTCTGCAATCTGCAAATGCAGTTTGTTGTTTCAGCTATGTCAATCTAGCAGCTGGCTACCACCAAAACTGGCAGATCCCCTTCTACCTTCACTCCTGGCCCTCCATCCCCATTTCCCCTCATCTCACACACCTAGACATCACAAATCCACCAGTTAAGTTGATTGAGCGAGCCAATTTGTCAGGAAAATCTTCTTTTCATCCAAATGAACTGACTTACCTCGTGGCCATGTGATCATTACCTCCTGAGGAAAGGAAATACTAGAAATGCTTGATAGGGACCACCCATCTCAGTAGTAGCTTCAGTTTAGATCTGAGGTCTAAATGTTTGCTATGCCTTCTAAACACACTCTGGAGATAAAATCACAGACTAAGAGAAGTTACCTAGTGTATCAGTATGCCCAAATCTCATACAATAGCATGTATAAAGTGTGATGTAGAGCCTCTGATCTATGGACAACTGCAAAAATATCTGGAGCTGCAGCTAGGCTGAACAGATGACAAGGGTTTCATGTGTCCCCCATTACTCTCTTCCCAGTCTCTGCTTTCCACTGTAATCAACAGAATTCAATTCACTGTGTCCAGCAAATTCCTTAAACTGTTGGAATTCGTTAAACTTGTTATGAAGCGTGTTAACAGTGCAATAAATGCTATCAAGTGTAAAACCCATAAGCTCAATCGATAAAATAGTATTTTGTAACTTTCTGTAAAATTGCAGAACTTTCACTCCCTGTGGCTTCCCGTACTCACATATCTGCGCATGCGTGGCCAAAGCCTAGATCCTTGTATAAAAGCTTCATACAAATGTGTGTGCAATTGCATATAAAATTATTCAAAACCATATCCTTCCTGTTGCACATTCAACTCAAAACATTGATCCACAGTGAAATCTGCATGTAAAAGCACTTGAACTAGATGATTAAACCTACCCTATACTCAGCACATGCTGACATTTTCTAAAGCCCCTAGATTAGCTGATGAAATCCATTAATAACTACACTGGTTCATTTTACAAGGCTTAAGTTATGTCAGAAATGTAATGTGCTCCTTTGACCAGTAAAGTAAAAATATAAGAAACTAGATCCAGCATTAGTGAATCATCCTGAATTCAGAGGTCAACCAACAAAGACAGGCAAATAATGAAAATAAACAATCTAGTGAACTTTCAATACAAACATTCACAAAATGTATTAAGTCTGAAAACATGTGACAAAACTGATTTGACTACTTTTTTCACTGCTGCATACACTTTAAGACAATGTTCAAGCCAGTTCTAGTTAGCATCAATAATAATAATAATGTTTAATAATTCCTTGTTCCTCAGCTATCTGGGATTATAGACGACAAAAAACTGGGTAAAAAAACTTCCAACATAATCTAAGATGAAGAAAATATAATAAACATAAAACTATAAAACTGTATTAATTTAGTACCAATTTAACCTTCAGTACATTACTCAGGCTAATTTCTCTTTGAAGTCCAGAGAAATGCTGTTTCAGAGAAGAAAACATTATGTCAAGTACTGTACTATTTAGTCTAAGTAAAGGCATCTAAATGATCAGAACGGTCACACAATGCGGTAAATTAGAGAGCCTTTTAACCCTGGGCTGTCAAGGGAAAGATGATTAGATAAACATTTGAGGATGCTGGCTGGACTGTGGGAAGAAGCAGCAACTGCCTCTTTACCCTGGCAAGCAGGGCTAAGGGTAAAGATGGGAATTATTTAGAGAAGTTGCATGTTGTCGGAGATGTTGAATGCAATTCAGTATGTAGGATGCTGTGGGAGATTTACAGGGAACTGGGTGAATGCCTGTCAGGGGCCAAAGGTGCAGAGAAAGAGGGGGACTGACAGACGAGATATGTGAGAATAAAAAGGCACACTGATGGTTTCCATGGGCAAACTGCTATTAGACTGGGCTGAAAAGTAATTCAAGACAGCTGAAGGGCATGTGGAAACTGCCTGAAAATCCCCCCTTCTTCCTAGTCTATGCTGGGATGCCTATCGCCATTTATCCAGCTTTAATCCTACAGGTTACATATACATGGTGACTATCAACACTAAATCGAGTTTCAGCACAGAAAACACAAACACAAATCAAATATTTACATTAATTAGTTCAAATTAATAACTATGGACACAGTGCCCATGGTATAAACCATCAATGAGTAAGAGATTATCGGGAAACAGCGAACTAGTGGAAGAATGTGGCAAAGGGTAAGTGGATACAAAACTTTAAATTATTATCTCAAGCCACCCCCAAAACTGTGTTTAAACAATATAATCTCAGTTTAAGCTCTTAAGAAAACAACTGATTCATGAGGTTATTAGTATACTACAACTATCCATCTGCAATAAAGGTAAATTTAATCATTTCCTTTTTTTTTTTTTTTAAGTAAGCTATAGCTTGTCCCAAAGTTCTTGAAGATAATAAGAAAACCACATTGATTAACACCGCTAATTTACCTTGTAGCATGCACATTAAAGTTTTTAACTATAGTGCCTTATCTCAGAAACAAGCAGAACAGACCAGTACAAGAACAGGGCACCAACATGTCATTATCAGTCTTCTAAACTTTTCCTCTGCCCAGGGAACCAAAGGCAACAGTAAAGAGGAAATAGCCAGACTCTTAAGAATCATTCAAGATGTGCACAAACCCTGTTTGAACAGTTGGAGGCAATTTATAACAACATTTTACTTGGCACAGAGCATCACACAGAACCTCAGATTTACCACCAGTGTCTGTGTTTCAACAACAACAAAAAAACTCAAAGAACTACAGTATTTGTAGATCCTGACAAATCAGAGGGTTTTTTTGTTGTTGTTGTTTTCCCCTAATTTCTAGAATACTAATCAAAACATAATCAAGTATTAGATGTCTCAAGCTTTGCAAATGGCTGCCAGGTGGTCAACTGCCTCATCATTCATCACTGCATCAGGCAGAATCTGAAGTCACTGAATACCAGCCCCAAACTTCATTTCTTTACTGTACATCTTCCTTTTCTGTATGAGAAGCACTGAGAGAACCCATGACTGAATTTATCTTACTGTCAGTGTCAGTTCTTTATTTCTTTCTAGATCTGATCTGCAATAACATATTTAAACAGTCTTTCTGTTCAGTGGTTACTTGCATTTCATGCTAAGTAACCTACTTTTTGAAAGCAATAACTTCACCATTGACACAACACAAGATGAAATGATAAAAGCCAGAAAAGGAATATAAATCCAGAAAACATAAGCCGAGGTGCAAGAGTTTGGCACACAATCTCAAGTATGATTATTTTCACAATACTATGAATGGTGTTTCTGTTAAAATACAAATGACAACAATGTCTTTCATTAAAACAGAAATAATAAATATGGGAAGAATGATTGTATATATTTCCTGCCATTTGCCAGTCACCTCTGTGGCCTCAAAATGCTAATTCAGAACAGAATAACTTGCATACAAGCATTATTGTTCTGAGAACTTATCAGATTCAAAATCTGCTGCTTTGAAATACTAACTGTTCACAACAATAAACAGTCAACAGGAACCTCAGACTGCACGCAAGTGTCATTTGTAAACATTTATACTCCCTCCTGTCAAGCTATCACTCTTCAAAGAATCATTATCAAACTCTTCCCGTGAACAGGAAGAGACTACCTTATTTGAAAGCCAGATGAGGTCCTGAATACTAAGGAGAATTAAGTAGGAGACCGATTGCAGGCTCTCACTTAAAACAAAAACAAACAAACAACAAAACAAACAACAAAACAAAATTCAGAAATGTACACCAGATGAAAGATTCTCATGCTCAGAACCTGTTCTCTTGCTAGCACCTCTTGGTACAATGACATTTTCACAGGTGCCACCTTAATCAAAGGACACTGTATGTCTAAGTCAGTTGCTTCAAGCCTTCAGAATTTAGTGCCTTGGCTAGCCAGCCACCAGCCCAGCCCTACAGCAGGCTGACCTTTTCAGACTTGTGGACAGGGCTGAGACATCACAGCATGCCATCCATACTCCATGCTCTGCTTGAAGCACCACCTATGCCTCCACTGGCACCTAAGCTTTGGCAGTGAAAGAAACAAGCACACAGGTAGGTTTGTTTAGCTGGACACTGCAAGAACAAGTACTAACCGTGAGGATCTACGAGCCTTGGCTCAGCAGTTTTTAAATGAGCAACACTCCAGGCTCAAGGCAAAGATATTTAGGAAATGGTTCTTAGCAGCACCATTATCTCTCATCCTCCCCTCTCCTGAAGAGAGCAGAGAGGTTAGCATCACAAGGCAAAAATCCTTGCCCCTCTAGCAGGAATCTCTAGTTCTGGCAATCCCTTTTCTTATCTAGTCCCAGTTAACAAGAAAGCATCACTGGTAGGTAGCCTTCCCATCTGAGCTCTTGTAATATTTCATTTCTACCCAATTGGACACCACGCTCTTTAGGGACATGAAGTGACACAGTGACAGATTTTGGAAAACTACGACTTCACATTGCTCAAGTCACCTTACTCAAGTTTTAGTATTACTCCAAGCCAGGTCACACAATGAGGAAAAAAGAACACCTCAGGTTCCTCATCTTGTTCCTCCTTCCTTGCTGCATTTTTTTTGTGTGAGCACTCGAGCATCCTCTCATTAACCCCTCTCACAGTCCTGCATGTATGCCACTAGCCATAATTGTATCCACGCTGGTGAGAACAGAACAAATCTGTAATAAAAATGTTTCTAACTACTCAAAGTCTGATGGTATGTTAGAGGCGCTTACATCACCAGAGTTTATCTTCTATAAATCCACACTAACACTTATATTATGCTATGCTACAGTAGTCCCATTAAAAGCCTTTACATGAGAAATAATATTATAGCTCAGCTGTCATAACTATAACAAAAGTCTATTAAAACTGGAATCTCAGTATGTGTTTCAAATAAAAATGAAAAGATAATCTGTAAGTGAAAAAAGTTCAGTCATTTGTCAGAACTATACATGTATACTTCAGTTAAAGAACAGCACAGAAAAATGTTTCAAATGGTAAAGACTAACGTTATTAAATTACTGTGCTAGTCTTGTCCTTTCTCAAAATTATTTTTTTTGTATACCATTCTTGACCTATTCATACCATTCATTCAAGAATCTTACTCTTTGCTCAAAAGAAAGAATTTTAAGAAAGTATCTGCCACCTCATCTGCATATTATTTTCATGTCTTATAGAGAGTGCAAGAGAAAAAAAGTTGTTTTGCTTAGAAAGTGATAGTTATGTGCTTGAGAAGTGTCACTTTCATCAGATCAATCATCCCTGAAAACACAGGAAATAATTTCCACACCACCACTACTGTTCTAACATTTCTACATTTTAAGCACAGTGACACTGTAAACACTGCTACTCAAATGCAGCAGACAATATTTGCTCAGCAAATCCATATTGCCTTTTTTTTTTTTTTTTTTTTTTGACCTACAATGGTTTTATCAACCACATCATTCCCTGGGAGAAAGCCCACCCTGACATCTGACTCATTCAAGCCATGAAGTAATCTCTAAGATGTTGGCTCCCGTTAGAATTAAAAGTGCAAGCAGCAAATTACCATGCAACTACAAATAATTTTAGTAGTATTCCAAAATGTTTACTATGTTAACATAAAAGGTCATTGCCCATATAATCATTTTTAAGTGATCATTTTAAATGAAATACTTTGATATGTAAAAGCTCTTGTAGTTATCATTGGAGCTCACATTATAGATACTAGTAATTCAATCTTATTCAATAAATATACAGAACAGAAATACATGTGTAGTGACAATTAGGTTTCTTTATAACATGCTGTCACACCTTCTAATATAAATGGAACCAGACATAAAGAAAACTGCATGTTCACAACAACTTCCATGTTCCTTAAATTCTGTATTTCTTTAACAGTTTAACCTCTGAAGGAGAGGCATCTGAAGACCAAGGTAACTTGTGTCCATATACAATTATAATACACTTAGGCAATCCTTTATTTGAGGCTCTTTAAAATAATTGCAATGAACGCCTGCATCCCTGCTGAATAAATGCAAGTTTATTGCTTTTCTTGGCTATCTTGCAGAGCCACTATGCAAGTTGTTCATTAAGTATTTCCTTCTGCTCGTGAGATTCCTCTTTAGAACCAAGGACTTATTTCTATGCACCTGGGTTTCATCCTTTCTTTGGGGAGAAAAAGATAACCTTCAGCATGTTTTCAACAAGTGCAGTCATCATAAAACAACTCACTCTTGGCTAGTACAGTCAAGCTCCTTGCTTCACGAATAGTGAGAATTTGGAATTCTAAATATGAAAATCACCTCCCTTGATAAGATGGGACTTTATCCCAAATCTTTAGTCTACTTCACAATAGAGTTATTTGGAATAAGAATGTGTGCCAAAAGCTAATTCTATATTTATCTAATGCAAACAATGCTTGTTCAAAGTTGGTTATATTTCTTAAAAGTTCTTGTACTTTCAGCTGAATAGATGGAAGGTGATTTTAACACAGTGAAGTTGTTGGCAAAATTAATGGATTTGATGTCCTTGTGGAGTAAGCAGTAACTAAAAACAACAGAACACAGCATTACATACCTTAGTTACTTCTAAAAGTAACATATTCTGGCTTTTCTCAGATTTTTCTCTAAGTTGAATAATTATGTCTAAGTAGACACCTGTTCAAACTGAAGCTTTTCTTACAACTGGGGTATTACTAAGGACTTGCTCCTATATGGACTCTCTGCTATCTTAGTGTGAACTCTCAGAGCAACTCCTTTGCAGCCAGAATGATTTATGGAACTTCTGTACTCGAATAACATTGACATGAAATATGTTGTCTTTAGCATCTTTTAGATTTGTACTTTTGTAATAAAACTGATTGCTACAGGCCAACTTCAAAAGTTGGCAGAAAAGGCATGAAGAGACACAGTGGGACTTTGTAAAGTCATTTAAAAAAAAAAAAAAAAAAGGCTAAAAATGCAGTCATGATTTGGAAAAGAACATTTCCTTCTCTGGAACACCCTATTTTATTTTGACATAAGCAGTAATATGTGCCAGAGACACTGCTAGTATCCAAACAACACTGCTTCATTAAAATCTGAAAATGCTACTAGGGAATGTTGTTGGTTTCTTCCCCTGAACTAGATATACATATCTAGTATGTTCTAATAGCCATATGCTTAAGTAATAAGATATTATGTTAAATGAATGTTACATATTTAGGCTCCAATTTATCAGTCAAGCAGAAAGATTATTTTAGATCCCTTTGACTGTGCATCCTTGTTGCTAATAAGTTACTTACTATTTAGCCCAAAAAGGTCCTAGAAGGCAAAAGGCATGTACATATGCCCCATAGATAGATCCAGCAAAGAAGGGAAAGCACAAGGAAGAAAACAGTGACACAGTCAGACAAGCCAAAGAACCCAACCACAGAAGTACTGGAAAAGATAAACCAGCAAATACATGCTGAAATGCTCAAGGTTATTTCGGCTGTAACGGTTAATGGGGATAAAACTAATGTTTTCTGTAACATATTTGGACGTGATAAGGACAAAACAGTGCTGCGACTAGCACAAAGCTTGTCATGCTAACCCAGGACAGGACAGCACAAATCTCTTTCAGAAGGAGCATCAGGGCCCTGTGCGCACCAAGTACTTAACTGCCACAACGGTCTCACCTGCAACTCCCGCCTGCCACCCCAGGTGCCCTTTGAGCTGAGGCTTGGCAGACTGAGCTGTGTCCTGGTAAATAGTGGGCAGTCATCTGCCACTTTCCACCTTCCGACCAGACTTGTCGGATTGACAGCAGGCCCGACTCCTCAGCCCGCACTGCCCTCAGCATCTGCTGACAGGGCCCCAGGCCCAGCTCAGCCTCCCACTGCCCTCGCCTGCAGCTCCTGGCTGGGGAGGTCTTTGACCCACTGCAAGATAGGATTGCAAGTGATAAGACGCTGTTGAGGAAATTTATGATGTAGTAACACAGAACAGCACACTGAATATGGACAGTTGTACGTCACCAGCAACAGGAAGGCCAAGAACGGTGGTGAGGTTATTCTGAAGTGCGCAATCAAACACTATCAGGCCAGTATCAGGTGGCAAACTAGAAGATAAGGAGCAGCACAAAGTCTTGTAATCAGGCTTCTCTTGTGCAAGATGGCAATAATGACTTAATCTAGCTAAGGAAAAAAACCTGTACACTAGACACCCAGGCTCACCTGGGGAACTGCTGGTTGGAGCAATCAATGACCTTGGCATGCAGCTGAGAGGGTTATGAAACAGTATCTGGAATGAAAAGAGATCCCTGAGGAGAGACAAGGCAGCAA
The DNA here is from genome assembly GCF_011077185.1 of Oxyura jamaicensis. Taxonomy (NCBI): domain Eukaryota; kingdom Metazoa; phylum Chordata; class Aves; order Anseriformes; family Anatidae; genus Oxyura; species Oxyura jamaicensis. Next base: position 19,977,856 of record NC_048898.1, read on the forward strand.
TGAAAACTAATGGTCAGTGTGATCTACAGTTTTCAAAACCAACAAACAAAGCAACAAAAAATCTGCTAAAACTAACAACAGTGCTTTGCCTACAACAAAAACATTGTATGTAATATTTCATAACAGTATAAAAACAAAATCATTTCAAAACAGTTTGTAATGCAACATGTATCAGCTGCATGCCATAACTTGTCAAACTCGTTGGAGATAAGTAGAAAAAGTGGTTTTAAATGATTACTCAAGGAGGTTATTACCTGCAGCACCACCTATACCAGTACTTCAGATTATCTGTTGGGCTTTCAACAGCTCTTTGTTTTCCTAACTAGTATCTCATGTATTTTTAAAATGAAAAACAGCTCCATATAACAACAATTTTAGTGTTTTTTGACTGCTGATAAAATTATTTGTCGTTTTACATCTCTCTTATAATTTAAAGTTTATTCACTATTTTATGTAGGTAGATTTATTTATTTGGATTGGATTATAGCAATAACTTAATCTCCCAGTCCCTTACTATGATGTAGTCTTCCTTCTATCTAGTCAATCTTTGGGTTTACCACCTTGAATGCAGATTTAAATCAAGATTTCAGAGATTATTCTTCAAATAAAGATTTCAAATTTCTTATCGATTTCATTGACAAAAATTAATCAAGAGACATTACACTACGAATTCTGCAAGTTAAATCTGCCTTACAGTTATTCAGTCAATCTGCTGAACTACAGCAGTCTCTGTACCCACTCATGGAGAAGGAAAATAACACAAACTTCAGCTTTGAACTTTCAGCTACACTACTGATACTTCTCTCTACCTTTCAACCAATTAGAGAGAGAGAGAGAGAGAGAGAGATTAGTTTATCCTTCTCTCTAAAGGAAAAGAAAAAAAAAAGTCTACAGATAGACCTGCAGAAATTTAGACCGCCTCTAGAAAGATGGAATTGAGCAATGACTTATCCCTACGAGATTAACTTTATGGAATTGATTAAAAAAGGCTACCTGTGAGCTACAGAATTAAAAACAAATCAACAAAGATAAAACAAAGTAACCCCCACAGAAGAGTTTCTTGAGAACACCAGCTGCAAAAATTATACATTTAAGAAAACAGTAGGCCAAAATAACTGGCAACAGCACCCCTGACAACACAAAAACTAAAACACTGGTTGTTTCAGTTAACATGGTGAAAGAAACAAAATGTATCAAACATTCAGTGCAGAGAATAAAAGGAAAATATTGTTCTTCTTCAACAAGTAGAATCTACTAATAGCTCTTTAAAAAATTAAAAAGCTAACATAGTTCAGTCTCCTTTAGAAACAATTAGAAAATGTAAGACATTCAAAACATTTAATGGTAACCCCTCAAAAGAACAGAATAAGGAAACACCACTTATCTAGGGTTTTCAAACTATGACACAAATCTGCATTATGGATGCCATTTCTTTCCTGTATGTCATTTGCTGGTTGTTGGGAAGCCAACAAGGAAGAAGCAAATCATACACAAGGAAAATAATACTATCTAGAAATCTAGAATAAAGTTCATGGATAACAGCAAATGAACTATGAAAAAAAAAAAACATATAAAACCAGCATAGGTAAATGCAGACTAACCTGTCCTTTGAGATTTCAAATCTTGTTCATTTGTTCTCTTAGGCACACTACTGCCACACCTCAGAACAGGCACCTGTTTTAAAATGGACTTCTGTTGCAAACTGTTTAGTACCTCCTTACACCTGCTTTTATTATTCCTGTCAACAGAGACCTTGTCACACACTGACCCCCTATATATTCAAAATATCTTTTTATTGACTTCCAAAGCTATTAGAAATACTTTCAATTTTAGCCCCTTTAAGAAAAAGAAAATCAGTAGAGTGAAATTTAATTTAGGCAAAGCAAGGTCTGTCTGCCTCCAGAACCAAAATCTACTGTGTATCTCTCTGAGTTTTTGACAAACTTAGAGCAGTTCCCAAGAGCAACCTGAGAACAGGCTAAATTAGAACCAGACCGCATGCTCCCCCCACAAAGGTCTTCGTGGATTCTGCATAGTTTTCTGGCTTTATTAACAGTTCATTAACACTGACTGACTTTAAGCATTGTAATGTAATTACAGAAACAGGAAATGAAGCAACACTAATAGTACTATAATGTTTCAACATATTTCTGTAAAACTTGAATACATGCATCTCATCACTTATTTTGCATGTGACTTCTCTGTGAAAAAGGCTTTTCACCAAAAAAAAATAAAATCACATAAGTCGAGAGGAAGAAGCCAGCAGTCAGGTGTACATTATTTATATAATTGTGTATGAAATTCAGGTTGTATGAAATTCAGGTGTACATAATTGCCTATAATTATGATGATTCATAGGCCAAAAAACATCTAAAAATGTGTTTCATCATTCACTCACCAGAAAAAAAAATTACATAGTAACTTCAACATATACTTCATCACAGTTCTGTTAAGAAGGGTACACAGAAGGTATCATATGATTCTATAATTAACCAATTTGTTTCTTGTGTGTAGTCCAAACAGCAGTTGCCTTTTTACTAAAATAAGTTTATACTTTTTAAGAGCCACTCTTTTGTGGCTCTGCAGCCACAAAACAATTAGAAAAAGTCTGAGATCAATTAACTGTTGGCATAACTGTTAACAGTGATAATCAGTGTGGCAGAAATAAAGTACTCTGAATTTGAGAGCTCAGACCAAATTTACAGAGTGGAAACAGAAATGAAAAGTAAATTCTGCAGCAGACTCACCCTTTAAACTGTATTTTGAACTCTTTGAAACAGGAACCAAACAAACAACAACAAAGTGTGGAAGCTTTATCCTGATGGTTTGCATGCTGCAGTTTCATGTCATGCATTTGCATGCATTAAGTTTTATGTCAGTTCATAGAATTAATAGATGCAAATCTCCGTATCAGTGCCTTAGTTACTTTCCAGAATGTAATTAACATAATTAACATATATGGACAGAACAGATTCAGATTTTCTGTCAGTTCTATTAGCAATAAATTCCAATAGTTATTATTACTGTACAGTTATTAAACTCAACATTGTGATTTTTAATGTCTTAAAAAAATGTTTGACAAAAATGAATTAAACCTTCTTAAAATGTACCAGTATATACTTAAAATGAGCCTAAACTTTACTGATAATTTCCTTTTTTCTTAATATTCTTACTTTACTGGATTGTCAGATATCTGAATAGTGAAAGTTTTAAAGCTCTGTATGGGAGAAGACCAGGCATTGAAATTGCCTACACCCAAATCCACAATAGTAGGGTACTAGATGATGACAACATCTGAGCTCTTTTAATTATACATTTGTGTGTACATCACATACTAAAAAATGAAGCAAAACTTAGTATAAAGAGTAGCAGAGTAAAGCAACATGCATAAAAACCATAATATTAGTGTAGAGAGGATTTTTGTTGATATGTTATGACTAACTGGAGAGGAAAAAGTACTGTCAAACCAGTAGTCAGAGGAGAAAGCACAGACTGAGCTCTACAAGTTCCCTGTACATGACAGCTGTTTTCCTGGGGGCTTTGGGCCACATCTCGCAAGCAAGATAATGATAAATTCTACCAAGATTAAGTCAGGGACTCAATGCGTGCAAATCCATATGAAGAAAGATCAGAGCTTCCCTTTTTCTTTGACAGAGGAAGGGCCCCAGATTCCTTGCTTTTCTGGCAAGAAGAGGGAACATGGCCAACTTTCTTTGCATTTGCTGGCCAAGAGCTGAGACACACTCTGTCTCAATTCAAACTCTAAAACCTTTACTGGGATGCATATGGTTGCTAACAGAATAGAGCTTTACTGTAAGCAAGATGGGTTATGTGGGAAAAACATGAGACTATCAGGAAGAGGCAATCAGCTTTTTGACTCAATGAAATTAATAATTTAAGTGCACATGAAATGTTTTTTAAAAAATCAGTAAACGTAAATTCAAGCAAGGAGAGTAAGGAAGGGTATGGGTTTTATCTATTTATTATTTTGATGTTTGTTTATTTATTTATTTTCTTTGGGGGCTTTCTGGTATCCACAATACTGTCCTTAAAGCTCAGGAAAACAGAAAAGCAGATAAAAGACTGAAAATAGCATTATAAGACAAAAGAAAAGTAATCAGAGCATCATGTCGTGTCAGCGGAAGGCACAGGAGTTTAAAGCAGAGAATGATTCATGTACAGATTAAAAACTTTATTGGTTGTCATAGTTCAAATGCTGTAATACCAAACAATTTTCCCTTGCACACACCTTCCTCAAGGTATTTTTTTTACTATTTTTACTAGGTATCCCCAACTCATAAATCAAACCCAAGCACCTTTCTATAAAGCACTCAATTGAGATGAAGTCCCGGGGTGCAAAACTGTTATACAGGATAATCCTGTGCTGCACCATTGTAACTGTCATACATTATTTTTTGTCCTCAGAATTTTTGGCCTCAAGAACAGACTTTATGTACCTCTCCAACTTGGAACAAGTGCCTATTAAGGATAAAAAAATTAATTAGCAACTTGCACAGCAGAATAAATGAATGTGAGACAAAACGAGTGGATGACACAAATATGGAAGAAGCTTTCAGCTAAGTGGAGAAGGTTGTTTTCAAATTTAAGGGAACGCATAAACTTGCCTCTTCTGGAGGGGTGGATGCAAAGACAGTCTGAAAATCCACTGCTGTCTGCACACCCTTCCATTCTTACTCCTGTCAGGTAACAAAACACCAAACAGATGTTATGATCTGGATCCTGAAAAAGAATTCAGGCAGCCATAGTAGTCCATTACTATATGGCCATTTGAAAGATGTTATTGCATATTTTAACGCTGACCTGTTTCATAGTCTTCTGTCCAGGGAACTGTTTATTTCTGCAAACCACTACTGAACCTGGCTTGCAAGTCTAAAATCACAGTTCAAATAGTGTAGAGAATTAAATTTCTAAATAGGCTTCACAGTACTGCTAATTCTTGCAGTCATGTACTCAGTTTTGGAAAATGCGCTGTTTTTTCTAGAAGCCACTAGTTGTACTATTATATAATTACTCAAACTATTACCTTTAAAAATATAATATTTAGTTATAAAAACAATAGGAAAATGGGAACAATAAGGGCTTTAAGAGAAAGAGTAAGGGTCCACATTTCTTATGAAATATTCTTATTTCTTTATTATGAAAACACACATTTTTCATAATAAAATCAGTTTGTTTATATACCCCTAGAATGGACTTGATTAAAGTGACTAAAAAAATGTGAAAATTAATTTTAAATGTAAATATGATTCATTTATTAGTATCACAAATTACCTATTATTTTTCTGATTCTACCAAAGAAATCTAAAATTTTAGTATTTTCTTATCTTGGAAAAGGAGGAAAGGTGCATTTACAGCCTAAATTCTTGCTGATTTCCAAGAAATTCCTATTGCTTCATATAAGTGAATCTTTAAAAAAAATAATATTTCATATTTTCTGCATCCACCTCAGTTGATTATACCTCCTGTTACACAGTTTTAAGAATTAAGGGATTTACAGTGCTGCACAAGCATAATCATGAGAAAAACACTTTTCAAAAAAATGTTCATAATTGAATGAGACAGAAATTCAGTTACAAATAAAACACTACCATAGCTCAGAATTCATTGGAACAAGAAGAATTTCAGCAGACCACTAAAAAATAATGCATTTAATAATTTTAAAGATTCATAAGTCCCTCTTACCTATACTAACATTTTAAAAGATAAATAATCTTTCTCCATAACAAATCCAAAATGTTTCCATAACTATACATAAGCAGTATCAAGTTTAATCTGCACAACTACATTGGTAGCTGACAATATTTGCTCAACACAAGCAGGAAAGAACATTATTAACTTGACACTGCTGCTGTATAGGAAAACTGACCACTAAATCTCAATTTTTAGTGAACGCAACAACATTCTGGTACTATGGACATATTTAACTTACATTTTATTTCAAGAAAGTTAGATAATAACAGAAACAATTGAGTCATGCACTTTGGGATTCAACTGTATTCCCAAACCAAGTTTAAACTCTAGATCTTCATCTACAAATGTTTTCTGGATAAGTACTAAGAAGGAAGTTTGGCTTAAGTAAAAAGCCCCTTCTCCTTCAATTTTTTTTTGTGTCTTTTTTTTTTTAATTAAAAAAGAACATTTTTGTTTCTGACTGCAAGTTGTTCCAGCCCTGTAGTTGAATCTCATGACACTCTCTGAAATCTGTTTTAATAGGGGACCAAAAGGCAATGGGATAACAAAAACTGTTTTTATATACATTGTATTTCAGCCAACATGGAATAAGTAACACAATAAAAAGAACAGCATCGAATATTATATAGCTTTATGCTAAGCTAGCATAATTTTCAATAGAGACAAGAAGAATCTATCCAGAAACACCTTGACAGACACAGCACAGACCCGAGGTTTACTCTTGCTTAAAAAAGAATTGGAAAAGTCATAACATTGACTTCATATGAAGTTAGGAACCCTTTCAACATTTCAGATATGAGGTAACACTATACATGCAGCTGTCATCTTTAAATGTAATTAATTAGTTGAACGGTAACATCTTAATGCAAACTATTCTATAATTTTAACTGAAACTGAGGCATATCCCATGAACTACATACCCAAAACACAGGAAGGATTGTGGGTTTCTATGACATAGTATAGCAGATTCCATGTTTTCAAAGTTATGGGAGGCAAAGTGATTTTAGATATGAGTCAGGAATATAAACAAAGCAGATTCAATGCTTAGGAAAGAAAAAGCTTTCTACTTTTCCTTTCACCATAAGATTCAATAATTCTGCTTTTTCAAAAACACTGCAGGCTTTCTGCAACACGGGAAAGGCATGGCTGAGCTGCTTTGCTGGATGTTGGCTCACTGAAAGGTCTTGTGCAGAGAACAGGAACAGCGCTGTCAAGCGACATGCTTGTTGGATGAGTAGACTTTGCAGTGTGTAAACACACAGACAACCTTCTACTAGATCTGACCCTTTCTCAAGAAGCAAGGCCCAGCTTCTGCAGGTGTCCAGTCTGCAGGAATGCAAGGGCATGCTCACTGAGGCAAGTAGGCATGCAGAAACACACCCTGAAAACAGAGACATTCCTCACTTCCGTTCACCAAAAGTCATGCTGAAGAAACTGACAGCAAGCAACCATTGAGTTTTCTCTTGTGGAAAGCAATCTGTAACCCCACATAACACAGCCTGAGGTAACAACTGGCAATACACTAACACCACATTGACATAACTGCAAAGCAAAAGTACCAAAGACAAAAGAATCGAAAGGTTCTTTTCCTCCCCCAGTATCAACCACGCCTGCTTAGCATCTGACTCTGGATAAAAGGATGCAAGATTTGGCACTACGGAGACGAAGGTGAAACTGGAAAGCATGCAGAAGGAGCAGAATTTGAAACTGGATGAGTTACTGGTGTGCAGGGAGCACCATGCAGTACTAGTAGAAGCACCTCCCAACAGCCCTATCTTACAAGAACAGATCATTCTGTAACAAACAAAGGTAAAACTAACACACAAGAACTGAAGCATTGAGTCGGCATATTGCATATTGATATCAAGACCATCCAAAGATTAGCGTCTTTAATTTGGATGATATTACTTGCCAGAATTGTCTTTCAGTGGCAGATGATGACATGGCTATAGCTACTTTCCCAATTCACCTTAGGAAAAAATAAAACATACAAAAGAAAAACCCTGTAATTGGCCTCACATACCTAAATCGCTCAGGCTAATGATACTGGGAATGTCTCTAAACAGGCAGCCATGAAGATTTTAGTTAAAGACACATATGAAGCCATCCTTTTTTATAAAATGTTTGTCTGTATTTCATTTCTGTGTCTGCTGAGTGAACACCACCACCAAAGTGGGATTTCTTGTTTATACTTTGCTAAATTGAAGCACAGAATAAGAGCAGATATATATGCAAATCACTTATAAAAGCAACATTTTCAGTGGTTATTAAGATGAAAATATTTCCAATATATGCAGCTCTGTTTGATTTTATGGTTCCCATTTCTGTTGTCTCTTCCATAAATGCACTATTATTAAAAAAAAAAAAAAAAGAAGAAGAATGGAAAAAAAAAAGAAAGAAAAGACAAGGTGCAATCACAACAAATCAAAGGTAATTATGTAAGATTCCCCCCTTTTTGTATGCCCACTTTGTTCTCTGGGGAAACATGCAAACAACAGACCATTCACAAAAGTAACAGCTATGCTGAAAAATGTCAAGGGCTCTAGACGAGTCACATTACGGAGTATTATTCATCTGAAAAATGCAAAGTATTGCAATATGAAAGATTTCAAGAAGCATTATCTGCCTGGTACTCTTTGACACCTTTGCCACTCAAGATGTTACAGAAAAGCAGCTCACAGCACAGCTAGAGTGAACATGAATTACAGAAACAAACAGGGAGACAGTCTCTTACAGTCTGGGATCTGTGCAGTTGCAGTCTTGGAGAGATATTCTTCTACTTTCACCACTTCCCATAAGCCTGTTGAACTAAAATGGGTGCAGACAGACTGAGCAGACTTGAAGTTTTCACAGGAAATACCTGCAGTTAGATCCTTTTCCCATAGCTTTCAAAGAAATAAAGAAGATCTTCACAGAACATCCAATATATTTGAAAAATATCAGAAGTGTGAATTTTAGTTACTTAAAGTTAGTAGTAATACCAATTCTTAGAAATCTCTGCCCACCGACAACATAATCAGATTATAGATACTTTTAAACATAAACTGAATAACTAACTATAATCTACATTTACACATTAGAAAAATGTGTTTGAAAAATGCTAAGAGTATGAGATGTTAAGAGTATGAAAACTACATAAAATTAGAACAAAAATAGAATATCCTCTTCAGAAGGCAATTCAGCCTGGATATTAAAACACTAGGTTTTGTTCTTCCTTTTCAATTTGGGAGGTAGCTGTAATTCAAAACAATCATAGCAATCCTGAGGGAATTTAAAAGAAGGCATTCACATCAAGGAAGTTCTGCAAGAGGAAATCTACAGGTTATTCTTTAATGCGAGTTGCTGGTAGTGGACAAAAGCAGTAGCTCCTCTGCTACATGACCCCTTTTTATCTTGCTGAATTCCAGAGGGAAACCAAATGCCATTAATACTGCTGAAAGATCCTTGCACTGCTACATGAAGAATTTCACCTAATCCAAGCAATAGAGTTTTGTATTTGGAATAAAGGAACGCATTATAAAAATGTTAGAACGAAGATGCAGTGTAACGAAAACCTCAAATACCAGAGATCGCTGCAGCAGCATTCTTGCTGTGTGCTGTAGCACAGATGCAGAAAAATACTGTGGGAGGAGAGGTCTCACATCAGTGCATTGTCTGAAACAACAGACAGCAAGGTCCTACGACACAAGGCAAGGTCAATGCAACTGGAGAGTCATCTGTTTAAGAAAACATACTATTATTAGATGCAAGTTATGCAGCACTTGTGCATACTAATGGAATAAAACCATTACCCCCCAAATAAATGTTTTTAAATGGTAGCTTTGCCTTTGTGCTCAATGTTTCCACTTTTTCTGTCTTATTCAAAAGATTTTAGTATGAACAACAACAAAAAAGAAAAATTCAGGTATTTTCAATATTCTTTTTTACTTATGAAGTGGTACAGCATTTGTAAAATCTAATAATATTCATTTTTTAAAATGAGCTGCTCCATTGAAAATGTTGTGCCAAATTAAGTATTGATTACCGATAGCAACTTAGAATGAAAAGGATCCCAGAGCTGACAGCCTACTTAAACTATTAAGATACACCTCAATGAAGATATACCTTCCTTCTATGAATGAAATATTACAGTAAATATATTGGTCTACAGAATACACTTCCCTTCACAAGACTGAAGCCTGTACCGTCTCCATACCCAGAAGTTATACTGGGAGGAATTTCAGATGTCAAAAGCACAGAAGGCAGCTCTCTGTCACGTCACATATTTCACAAGGTTTGGGTCTCTGCTACTTCAAACTGTTCACTGGAAGAGCCAGTATTACCTGAGGCTGCATCACTGGCAGTCTGTAAATTCAAGAAATGTAGTGGGATCTGAAAGAAGGATACATCTGGTGGAAAGAGCTTAAAGTTGAGCTCAGTACTTCTGGCTCTGACAGTTCACCCATTTTCGGTAACTGATGGCAAGCACGTGTAGCATTTGTTTGAACATGTTAGATGATTTATAAATGACTGGGCATTGAAGAAGGGAGTACCGTAGATGGCCTAGCTTAAAAACGGTGACATTAATTACGTCTTGCACAAAGATGTCAGCATGCCACTCCATCCCACGGAGAGTGGTCTGATATCCATGAGACCACCAAGGGACAGATTTTCATCCCACAGTGATGCATCTAAAAAATTAATTCCACTGTTTCAAGTAAGAACAAAATTCTGTACCTCAAGAATGGGGGCGGGGTGGAAACATATTAGAGCTCCCGATATAGGAAATGCAAGGGAAATGCCACTGCTGCCACTTTATCCTCAACTCTTAAACACAAATCCTTTTTTTTTTTTTTTTTTTTTTTTTTTTTTGTATTTTCTGTAAATTGAGAAAGCGTAGCTCAAGAAAATCTAACAGTGAAATATGACCAAAGTTTGGCAGGACCACGACTATTGAAACCCCACCCACAAGCAGATACATGTGTAGGTCCGCCAAGACAAATAAAGCAGAAGGCAGAGTAAGCGGCACGGCTCTCATATAACATGCACTCAACCACGCAGGCCCTCAAGTACACGTGCAGCAGCTTCTTCTAAAGGCAGCTCAAGAAGGGACCAAATTAACCTAAGGAAAAACATGGGTTTCGCTTTTTCATGCTAACTTTGTATAACGAAGCCATGATGACCAGCATTCTTTAAAAATTAATCAGACTGCCCATGAAAGGTACCAACACAACCTGATAGCCCTCATTGAAATGAAACGGCTGCAGTGTGAACAGGTGAGACACTAAGTGTGTCAATGCTGGAGCCACATGATTCACTCCAATGTTTGGGTTACTAGAATTCGCAAAAAGTACGTGGAAAAAAAAGTGAATTACTTTTAATAATACTATTGTCACTTATAAAGATCCAGGGCTCCCAGTCATGAACCAGTATCCATTTTGTGGTTGGTGCCATACAAACAGAAAACAAAATGACAATCCTTCCAAATTGCTGTCTTTAAGATTCTCTTCTTTTAAACCACCAAAGAACCACTTACATGCAGGTAAATTAAGCTGATTAAAACTGTTTTTTAAGCAATCTTTAATGAGAAATCCCTATGCAAACCATGGACATGGATTAATTACTTTTTGCCTTCTTCATAGCTCAAGTCTTCCTTTAACTAATAATTGTTTCAAATCTAAGAACTATTGCTAAATTACAACTGTTCTTCTCCAAAAAAGAGTTGCTATCTTGAGCTAAATATTTCCAGTCAAATATCTACCACAGTCCTTCACAAACAGCTACACAGTGTCTTTTCCATAAATGCCTTGCTGGAATTCTGGATTTTGGTGCAGGTTATATTCACTTGATCTTGATATTCATATTTCTCTTAAATAAAACCATCCATTCTCACACACACAGAAAAAAAATCTTTCTTCTGCAGGTAGTTAAAAAGTGGTCAAATTGTTTCACAACATTCTTTTGCATAACTTTTAGTATAGAGAATTTATTTTCCTCATTTTATCAATTTCCTAAACCTTAAGTTATCTCATCAACTCTTTCATGAACTTGTTCTATTATTCCCAACAGAAAAAGTTTTCAGAAACTTTTCATTCTGTAGTATGGCTTTCGAGTTTCTCAAACAAAGTGTGACTTTGATTTTTTTTTCCCTTTATTACACTGTCAGAACGCTGGCTTGAACAGTACACTTTTATTGGGTAAGTTAAATCACATGAAATCATCATGAACTGAGAGGCCAGGAGCTGCACCCTCCGGTCTGTGGTCACGAAGAGTCTTAAGAACAAACTTTTTAGCATGCGTGAAAACAGGAACGAGCTCTCTTCGACATACTACATTAATACCTCAAAATGGCAGAACATGAATAGACTCCATATGACGAAGGGATTTGAGTAAACCTTTACTAACTTATGTACAGAGAGGACATAGTCTTTTATGACTTGGGAATTTCTCTCTGTAGTATTTCTCTGGCCATACAAAACACCAAGCACTTCTTAGTATGCTGAATGTTGCATCTGGTTCTGCTTTCACCTTGTTTGATTGCTCCCAGATTTGTTTAGGCGTTTTTCATTTTGTTTTCGTAACAATCACAGACACAGGTTGTTTGCCTTTGACTTTTCACAAGATGAGGTATCAGGGATCAGGGGTGATTATCTGTAGTTGGAAACACATGGCTTCCTAAACCACACAGCGATCGCTGCCCCGCAACAGTCGCTGAATGGCTCTTCCATAACCAGCGGGTTCTCCAACACCCTTTCAAACACGCGAGTTTGAAACACATGCGCGGGATTAAAATATTTAGCAAACTTTTGCTGCATAAATACAACAGCAAGCCTAATGCTACTCTTCACACAAGCTCCTTAACTGGGGAACACCAAGCATTTAACGGTTCCTTGAAGCACGGTTGATGCTGTACGCGTTTCTGTACCCTTCTAGCATGCTCTCACAGCTCCTTCACCAGAAACCTGGCTCAGAGCCGCCTCCCCGGGCTCCTCCCCACACCACCTATGCCGGTGGCATCCCAAGACCGTGCGGCAGCGCCGATAAGCCCCGCACCCACCTCCCCGGCCCCGATCCCACAAACACTTCACCCAAAGCACTTGTCCGAGTGTTTGCGGGCTCAGGGCCCCTGCAGCACCCCCGCGCTTCCATAGCGAAGAGCGGGAATGGAAGAGAAAAAAGCGGAAACCCAGCGGGAACCGCGAGGGCTCGCAGGGCGCGGGCACCCCCCCGAGCGGCAGCTGAATGCGGGGGCTCTGCAGCCCTGCGGAGGGCGAGGAACATGGCCGAAAGGGAGCCCGACGGCCGCTCAAGCGGGGCGAGCAGGGCACGCACCTTTCAGCGTGCCCCCGGCATCTTCATCATCTTCATCTCCTCCTCCTTCTCCTCCTCCCGGGGCCAGCGGCGGGCTCTGCTCTCCGCCCCCGCAGCTCCACGGCCGCCGCTGCCCTTGGCGGCAGAGCGAGCCCAGCGCCTGCCTCGGCGGGACGGGGCCGGGGGCGGGGGCTGCGGAAAGGCGGCGGAGGGAGGGAAGGAGGAGGGAAGGAGGAGGGAGGGAGGTGCCCCGGGGTAGCGCCGCCGGCTGACTCAGCCGCGGGGCCGCCGGGGCGGGATCCCCGGGGAGCGCCCGCCCCGCGCCCCCAGCGGGTGTCCGGCAGCGGGCGGAATGCACTCCGCGGCCCCGGGGGCGGCGCTGCGGCCGGCCGTGCCCACCGGGGGGTCCCGTTATCTCCCCCCCAACAGCCCTATGAGCTGAGGGGCAGCCCGCGGGAGAATCGGCCCCTACCTCTCGCCTAAGCACCCAGTGCCGTCCCCGAGCCCGCGGCGAGCGGGAGCCGGCCCGGAGGAGGCATCACCTCACGCGCCCCCTCAGTGGCGGCTGGGGCTGGGCTGGGGGCGGGCTGGGCCGCGGCTGCCTCAGCGCATCGGAATGTCGGCGCGACCCCCGCCCGGCAGCAGCCCACGAGGTGCTCTCTTTCCTTTTTTTTTTTTTTTTTATTTTTTTTTTATTTTTTTTATTTTTTTTTTTTTTTTTTTTTTTTTTTTTTTCTCTCGTCAGCACCCTGGCCGCTGCCCGGTGAGGAGCGCGGGCTGCGGGAGTGGAAACAACGGCTCAGCTGAGGAGCGGGTTCGGGACCGTGCGCTGCGCGCCCGTGCCAGCCATTATCTCCGGGAAGAAAGAGCGGAGCCTGTGGAAGGGGTGGGGGGGAAACACTGCACGGTTTCCAGCCGCACGGTGGAAAAATACAGTTTCGGTGAAGTCAGCTGTGCATCTTTGCATGCGATCTTTTCCATGCAGGGTAAAACAAGAAGAAAAAGTCTCATAAAGTTTCATTTTGAAGGAAGCATTCCCTTTTCTTATTTTACTTTTTTTTTTTTTTTAAGAGGCGTAAGTTGGCCATAGATAACACGGTTTTATTTTGGACGTTTTTACACGAAGGGCACCAATTCTCATGCCTAAAGTATGTGCAGATTGTGTCCTAGTACGGGGTTGTAAAACTTACAGTTAATTTACTTCACTCCCTTCCAGTGCAAGGAGCTCGTCACGCTGTTTTCTAAGGGAAGAACAAATCTGAACACTGGAAAGGCGGATTTACTGCTATGTGTTGCACCCCGTTACTTCAGCAAGCACTCTGTACCTCCTTCTCGTAACTGCTGTGCGAGGGTGACACAACAGCTGAAGAAGTATGTCAAACAGCCAATGAAATTACCCGCAGAAAGTCTACGGAAGTTATGTATTTTCAAAGACCTTACATTGTTTCTCTTAATAAATCATGCCAGACACAGTGTGATTGTATTGAGTCACTCACCACTGCCTGGAATTACACTTATTATTCAATTTGGTTCTTGCAGTGACCTACAGGTTCTGATGATCAGAATAAAGAGAGAATATGTCCACTATGGCAGAACACCTCTATCTTTTAAGCAGCATAACATCAAAATCAGTTGCTGCTTAGGAGAAGAGACGTGGCCAAATTGAACTAAATCAGCTAATTAACTTGTAATACTAATCATTCTGTACTGTAATACACTACATATCAGATACGATCTGGGTCCTTCAAAAAATTGCAGCCTTCCCCTTGCCTCCAGTGTGGCCCAGATTCCGTTCACTGCCTAGCAATCCTGTAACACAATAGTTTGCAAAAAGCAAAACTGGACTAGTCGATCCTTTCCAATTAATGTTTTGTAGAATCTATATATTTTTCATGTATTCTTTCAGTATACTGAATATTGACCCAGAATACAGTCCATTACTAATACGCTAGTTTACTTTACATTTTTTAGTATCAGAGGCACAGTAACTACTTTATAACTGATCATGCAATGTATTTTCAGCACTACAACTGTGACAATTAATTATCCTCTAAACTCACAGGCAACAGGAACCTTTCCATGAAAGCTTTTTCCAGTTTCTCTCTGTTTTTCCAGTTGTTTTAAAAGGGCAGGAAAGTTATTATCACATTATTCCAGTGGAAAAAATATGTATATAAATTTTCCTTCACAATGTGTTCGCACTTTCTCTCAGCTTGCAATACTCCACCAATAAAAGGTATACTGTACTGAAAAGAAAATGATACATTTTACAGAATGGAAAATTTGGAGAAATCACTGTACCCTTGACTCAGGACCCTTTGATCGTAATCAAAAGAATTAGGCATCTGTCTAACTTCAAACTCACACCAGTGGGACAACTTAGCATGTCAGTTAAAAACTGCTTAGTTTTTATGTGTGTTTTTAATGTGATTTCTTCCTTCGAATCCAAGTTAGAAATTATACACAAATCATGAGAAAGATGAGTCTGCAGTCATTCCACACCTGTGACTGAGGCAAGCCATCTTCCTTCCATTTCAGCTGAAATATGGGGTCCTCCAAGGTGCTGCAGGCAGATTTCCTTAGGAAGACCCAGATTTGCAGGAGTGAATTTTGAGCTGCATTACCTCAGCGCTACACAGATGAAGAAACTATTTTTTGGTACACCAGAATGGACTTGTGGAGCATGGTTTCTTTTTAACTTTCTTGACCAAGCAGAAAGTGCTTTAAGAATGCTTCAGTTTTCCTTTTTCTCTCTAATTGTATGCCAGAGTTCCCCAGGTTTTCATGAGAACAAGCTGTTACTCATCACACTGTATCACACTCTATCAGGCCTGACAATGCAGGAAGACAATAAATCCACTTCCATTTCACCGTATTGCTAGATCCACCAATGACAAAATGCAAACACATGCTCAAGGTGGAGATTCAGATATAAAGTTTTATTAACCTAGGTTTCTACAGAATATTTATAGTTAGAGAAAAATCCAGGACTTCCAGAAAATACTGACATGTCTTTTAGCTCTTAACAAGTAACCCCCCATGTTTTTGGAGTTTGGGTTAAAAAAAAATAGTTTAAATTCAAGTGATGCATAAATATTAAATTCCACACATCCCTGCAAGATAGAAGTATTATTTGCATTGCACAGAGAGGGGAACCAAAGCTATGCAAGCTTACTCAGGCAATTTACCCAACATCCAGAAGAAAAAGTAGCTACAGTGCTAGGATCAGTGCTCAAGAATATGTGGCTTTTTTGTTTGTGCACATTCTTAACTCGACTTCACTTGCCTAAAACATAACGTATAATGGGGTATTTTGTCTTTAATCATGGTATTCTGTAACAATATTTTCAAACAATTTATTTAACAAATTTCATAAAACATGTAAAATATGCTTTTAATTAAAAAAAAAAAAAAAAAAAAAAAAAGCCCAAAGGTTTTTCCTCAGGCTTAGCTCCAAAATTCACCCTTCAGCTAGGACTGCAAAAAAGCACTCACATGCACTCATGCAAACAAGTTCTAAAAGAAAATTAGAAACACATGAAAATAAGGACTGTCTTCTTAACTGCACTCTAGTTTCAGTACAGCAAAAAAATCAGTGATTTACTTTAATGGATAGGCATTTTTTCTTACAAAGGAACACACAGGCCTTATCTGTAGTGAATTCCTCGCTTCTTTCAGCCCAATGGTTCGGCCTACATGGGCAGAGGCAGCAGAAGCACAGCAAAGACGGCTCCAGCAGGGCAGCCCAACTCTCTGCAAAGCACAGCCCTTTCTTTGGCAGATGGTGACTCTGCCCCAGGAGAAAAGTCTTTATGGAACAACAGTTTCCTCTAAAACAATTATTATTTTAGTAAATACCTGATATTGAAACTACTTTATTGTGCTTGCTAGACAAATAATCAAAATCGGTGTCATTTCTTTGCTGATTCAATATAATAAACATATGGAAGACAAAATATTTGAATCTCAGGAACTGATTTTGAAAGATTAACTTTTGACTGGAGATTTCTTATGTTCCGGGGGCTTTGCAACTATATTAAAGACTTAGAGTCTTTACGTGATGTGAGGTTTGATTTGCCCAGCTGACTGTTTTAAACAGCAGCTGCCACAGAAGTCATCTTGAAAGTCGAATGGCCATACTTGAAATTTTTTGATATTTTAATTAGGAAGAAAAAATAAAAATGATAAAATAACTTCTTAAAATCATTAATATGATGAAACGCTTAATGTATCTCTTTGGAATTTACATTAGCTGCTTGACTCTTAAATCATTAGTGAATTTGTCTTCCAATTAACCTTTGGAAGAGCTACAAAAGATTTTGAAGTAAATTTGAAAGAAAACCAGCTTGTTTTCGCATATCACTAAGAAAAACTATTTCTGATAAGGATAACTTTATAGGATAAAAGGATAATTTATAAATATGTAATCTGACAAATTTCATATTTCACTGGAGTAACTCCCGATACAAATCCAATTAACAAGGCCTTTTATGCCTCAGCTGTATTCTCACCATATAACTTAGCTCTATTTTTGGTTTGAATTGTTGCTACACTGGTATTTCATTATTTTTATTTTTACTGCTAGAAATTGTACTAGAATACAAGTCTTTCAGAAACCAGAGCAACAAGTTGCTCTTCACATTACAGTCAAAGTATTAACACTACCAAATGAATAAAGGCATTACACCATAATTTTCTGTAAATCTTTCCTAAAAACAAAAGACGGAAAATTCCTGTTGATGAATGAATTAATCTATGAGAACTTGGGGGCCAAGAATAGTACATAAAAATTGGCAATATTGCAGCAGTAAGTAATCAACACTGACATTCCAGACCAAATTATACAGCCATAATGAAAATCTTCAGTATTGAGATGGTTGCTTTATTGCTTCCTCAAACAGTCTCAGATTTAAAGTTTCTCAAATGAGCAGGAAAGTCTTTGATAAATTAGTAATTTTAAAATGTGTTGTGGCTTCAGTGAAATTACATGTTTCAACCAGGATGGAGTATTGTCCTGAGCATCCGAACAATAAAGCATGATTTGTCTAAGCTAATGAGATTCATCTATCTTTTTGCAATCCTATTTACCGTTCAGGTTTACCTGACTAATTCTGTTGAACAGTATTTTATTTTTAGGCTTTTTCCTCCCGATTTACAATTTCAAAGGAGGTTTAACAAAAGGCAGTTCTTTTATCATCTCCTAATTATGCCATTACTTTGGATACAAAATTATTATTGTATGCAGGGATTTGTCAGAAACCAACAAGTGAGCTAACTTGCCAATGCTCTGTCATCACTTTAAACAAGCAGCCAGGACAATGTGTTATTCATATAATAAATTATAAAACCTCTATTATAAAATCATTTTCTTTAATGCCCATGTCTAAACAACCACCAGTCTACAAGGCCAATTTAGCATTCAGATCCCTTATTGGCAACCTGCCATAGTGTATATATGAGCAAATTCAAGAACCAATGCAACAATTTATGTAACCAGCCAGAACTGTCAAAGCCATAAACTATTTTTAAAAATAGTTTAAAAATTCAGAATTACTACTGTTGCTCTTCTTAATGTTCAGCTACTTCATATTGGATTATTCAAAGTGCCCACTATGTAAAAAGTGTATCTCAAAATCTTGTAGTGTTTTCCTTTTAAATTCCCCAAAACTTGTTCCTTTGCACAGATACAGATACACGCACATACAGAGATTTAATAATTAACAACATGGAGGAAATGGGGATGGAATTGTGTAAATTGCCAGGAGTTTTGTTGCCTTCTCCAATAGGCTGTTGTTCTCATAGGACTTTATTCTGTTATCTGATACTAATATCACTAGCATCACTTGGTTTTTGTGCTACAGAAAACTTGTTCATACTACAGCTAAATAAGGCCACTGGTTTGTATTTATTGCACATACACAAAAAGTTCAATGTTATCAAACATTTTGTGTCTGTTCTTCTCCAACTGTTCTTAAAGGACATGCCTGTGAATGAAACTTCATCAGCTCAAGACTAAGAGAATTTTTTTTAAAAGTTACTTGAAAAAAGCAAATCCGATTTGCTAATACTATGTCATCTTCACATCAAAATAGGGTATTCGACATGTGTATAATACAAGACCTTCTTGAAATTAGTAATATCAAAATGAAAGTGTGCCTTGCAGAAACTGACAACTGTTCCACAGCTCTAACGTGGGCATTACCCAACTCTTCCAAGACTACTTCTGTATGGAAATTATAAACCTTTTATATATATATATATGTTACATGTCTACGTGTGTGTATGCATATATATATATATATCACATATAAATATATGTTCCTTCCGCCTCTCCAATAATTCAGATTGCTGGAAATGCAGTCATTCAAAGTCCACAGGATGGATAAAAGCTCTATATAATTTTGACGTACACAATTCAGTGAAAACTTGCCTCATCCTACAAGTAAACATCGAGGCAGTGCTTTTCAGAGCCTGTTCTAATATCGAGGCTGGAACATTAAGTATTATGTAATAAAGTCTAAATGTACCAGAGTTATCTTATATAAGCTTTTATATCATTTTTATGAATTAGGATAGAGTTTAAATAAAAATAACTGGCAGTTTTTGCTGTTCAATCTGGTGCAAAGCATTTTTCTGAAACCCCATACTCTGAATGTCTTCATGATGTGTTTGCTTCCTATTTATCAAATTCTCCTACCTGAGTTTAGTACTTTAAAGAAGACATTTTACCCTTTCTGAGGAATGACCTTACATGTAAGGCACTTTGATCTGCTACTAATGCCCTGGTTGGTAGAATGACTGCTAACACTGCCATCACATTGGGAAAGTGAATGTGTTCAGGAATACGAACACACAGAGCTTTGGGGGAACTAACATCCTAGAGAAAGGCAATACAAACACAGGGATCTGTATGGATGTTGACAGAAGTGTCTGAAGAGGACAAAATGAAGAAAAAGGAAGTAAACTGACAAGGAATTCATTACAAATGAAGGGGAGTTGGAAGTGAGGGAGCCCTTCATGGAGCTAGCTGAGTCCTCAGCCTCCGCTGTGTAACTTGGGAACTCCATCTTACAAGGAGTTCACCTAATGCTAGCCAGTTTTCCCCTCATCACTCTGCATTTTGGAATCCCCCATTTATCATGCATGGAGAGTTTCCAAACCCAGAGCATAACCCACATGGTGCTCAGGAAACCAAGGCGGGTTTGCATGCACAATGCAGCACTTGAGGAGCCCAGCCCCTCATGTGTCCCTCCAGTGTAGCTCCTGAGTGAGAAGGCATTGCTATTGTTTTTCTCCTTAAAAACAATCAAACTGAGGTAGATTCAAAACATGTATTTAGGCAGTTAGTTTATTGCAGCTTGGCAAAAATAAAACTATCAATTTTACTGAGAAAGCATACAAATGGACTATTCAGATAGCCCAATGTACAACCAATTACTTCTTTTTTTTTTTTTTTTTTTTTTTTTTTTTTTTTTGTGGCAGCTTTGGTTGACATTTGCTAGCACATGGGAACTCTGGACAAAATAAACATCTGACAGGTGGTATCCATCTTCTCCATCAGTGATGGAAGACTACTTTCTGTGATGTTACACTTAAGCAATCCACTTCTTAGATTAAGTTCCTGCAGCTGTGGCTGCCCCAGCAACAGTGACACCACCTGCAGCACTTGATTGGTGCAGAAGTTCATTGCAATTTCTTGGGTGCTCAGGGGCATAAAAGATGCATGTGGAAACCTATTATTTGTCGTTTTGGTTTCACCATACCATCTTCTTAGAAGTGCTAACAATAGAATAAAAAGGAACGATCATATTGCTCTAAATTTACATTTATGAAAAGCAAGTAAGTCCATTAACTGCCCAAATTGTTCTGAAAGGTCATGAAAAGCTCTTCACACTTTTCTGCAATTCTGATGTAGCATTACAGTTATTAATTAGTTGAAAAAGAAAATAAAGCGAGAAAAACATTTCAGTACTGCCATAAAACCCATGTTTTATCTTGGCTGGCGCTTCAGTGTTTTACTGAGATCAAGAAAAGACAAGTAAATAATAATCTACTGTTTTCTACAAATTCAGGTTGGCTGATTAGGTGTTGAAAATGTGAAAGTATGGGAGTACTTGTGGTTAACTTAATGGTTATTCAGAAATGAGTATGTATGACCAGGACTTTCCATCAATGTAGCCAGACAGTCAGACTGCAAAAAGTGTAATTACTATTCTGCTCATTTCTCGTGGAATTAAAAAAGGACGCGAACTTTTCAATATCTATTACTTCCTTCTTGATGGATGAGGAACATTATTAAAATTACTGTAATTCTAAAAATATGCATTTTACAATCAATGTGTGAACTTCTTGTACTAACTATTTAAAGAAAAAAAAAAAAAAAAAAAAAAAAAGTTGCCTTGTTCCATTAAGTGCCAAATCAGTGCATGTAATTTCATAGCTAGTCCTGAACAACTCAGATCTGTGTAATCTTAAATAGAACAGAACCTTAGTTAAGTGTTCTTTCTTCTATAATAAAAAGAAAATAAACTTCAGCTTCTGTTTTATATGCCAGCTGAGATTCCTTAGAGTAATTCTTCCACATCTGCTCTGCAGCTTTCAGGTTTATAAAAGCAATATCTCCAAATTTCCTTTCATCAAAACATCCATACACTGTGTTTTATGGACATGTTGTTACACTGTAATACTGGGGCACTAATTACGTCTTGAATCGTACGCTAGGGCTAAAAAAACATATACATGCTGTTATTAGACAACTAATACTGAAAATCCCAAACAATCTAGCCAAAAATTCCTCAAAGCATGGTAACACATAAATATATATGCACATGAAATTACCACAAAAGTTGCAAAACCAAAATGGACAGGTAAAGAAATTAAGCAAAGAATAAAACTAAATACAAGCTCAGGACTACACCAGCAGCTTTTGAACCCTGACAACTCTGCACACACTATGCTCCCTTTCCCTGGAGAGCACAAAACCCTGCCCTCACTTCCACCTCTGACAGATAACAGTGAGCACAGCTCAGAAGCTGTACGCAGCCAGTGTATTTTAGAGGAAGTTGTATGAAAGCATGGTGTGATTTTGTAAAATTCAGGGGGTCTAAAAAGATCCTTTTACCTCAAGAGAAGAACTGGGCTGCAGGTTAAAAAATTGCAGCTTAATTCTGCATGCCTATGTCAAGAAGTTCCTAGACACCAAGATTTACATGAGGGAAATTAAATGTGAACAATGATTTTTCTTTAATTATCTATCTGGAAGATATTTGTAAGTGTACATATAAAAGAGGACATCTGTTTTCTCTCAAAATTTGATCAACAAAGACTAGTGCTTTCAGTCCTGAAACGAAGCTCTAAATATCCAATAAAAGGAGACTAAAGGCACATTAGAAAAACATTACAAAATGTCTGTGGAAGCACAGAACTTGGAAAGACAAGTGTCCTCTAGAAAATTTAAAAGAGCTAAATCAAATTGCCAAGTATATTCCCCTTGAGGAAAACAACGTATGAGTTTCTTGAGCACAACTCTGACGTCTAGAATGTTACAGGCTAATATAAAATAACACCCACTGCCTAGAAACCAAGGTTTCCAGGTTTCAAGAAAGGCATATTAAAGAAGAAAAAAAAAGTGTATAACACTAGCTTTCCTATTTTCTTCCATTCTAATCCCGGGATAAGAGTTGTAATCTGAAGTAAGCAACACACTGTCAAGGGTATTCTTATATAATCAGAAGAGAACAAACTGTTCCTTTTCTTCCCTAAATCTGTACCCAGTGAGACAGACGGGGCTCACCACGAGGGCTGTGCTACAGAGAGCTGCCACTGAAAGAACAAAGATTTTCCCCAACTTTTTCTTTCCCTTCTTTTACTCCACAACCCTTCTTAGTGAAGATGAGACAGGGCAGGCTGTTCTCTAAAGGTGGGGGTTAAAATGATGTACAATAGAAACTTGCATTAATATTTGCCAGTTCTATTGATGCAGGAAATATGATTAATCCTTAATTTCTACAGTTTCCTTTTTTTTTAAAAAAAAAAAAAAAAAAAAAAAAGACAATGTAGCCTAACTGCACTAATAACATAATCAATTGCAATCAGCTACTAGTTTTTTATTTCAGATTAAGAACTAATGAATTGCAGGGGAAATACAACTGTGTGGTTTCTGCAAGGGAAGCAGAATAGTGAGATGAACGACATGAGCAAACCAGGCTTCTGGGAAAGGAAAGCCTACCTTGCTATTTGTAACCCTCCCACAGGAGATTTTGGATTGTAGCATTTCTTTGTCATTCCCCGTTTTTAATAATGAAGAAATGTTTTGCCATATGGCAAGAATGAAGAACATCAACTAAGTGTTTTCATATGGACTTCCTATATACACTACTACAAATAGCAGAAAGCAGAGTCTCTCATTCACACCATATAAAGATGTTTAATGAAGAAATTGAATACATCTATTACAAGGCACTGGCTGGCATAAAATATTTCTGGTAGAGTGAAAGCAGTAAATAATCAAGATTACTTTTGAAAAGTATACCACTTTTTCTTCCACTTCCTGATCAAAACGTGATAGTGGCTGAACAGCTTTCACATTAATGTAAAGGAATGTTTGCTTTAAGAAATAAATTACAAATGGGAAAGTATAAAATAAACATTAGTATCTGACTCACGCTGCACTTTATATGAAAGAAAAGGGATTTGCCACATAGCCTTTCCAAGTTATATTTAAAAAAATAAATTCTCTCCTTTAATGTTCCTTAGCTTCCCCAAAACTTTACAGTACTTCCTATTAAATAGAACACCTACTAATGCCAGCTAACCCCAGCAAAAAATACGCCAGCTAACCTTTCAATGGAAAGCAGATTGACGAGTATTTTTCCTAGCTCAGAGCAGTTAAATGTATCGCCTCCTCTTTTCCTAATATTTCCCTGCCTTTAATTAAGTTGGAACAATTGCTCCTGAACTCAACTATGCTTCAAGCATTGTGCTGCTGTGCTCGAAAACTTGCCTGACTTTTCCATTCAATCAGTGGATCTGACAAAGAGACTCGTCCAGCAGACCTAGTCCTGTCTTATCCCCCTGTGCCACAGCCACTAGCACAGCAGCTCCCAGAGAACCCTGACATTGGAAACGTTTGGGAGTGGGGCCCTGGGGATTAGGAGCATCATGCCCTGCCTGAGCACCCACACCGGAGAACCTGCTTGGGAACCTTGTAGGTGTCACTCTCTGTCCCCACACTAAAAGCTATGGTCAAACAGGCAATGTTTCTGCAACCCCCTTAACAGGAGAAAAACAGGGCAGTGGGTACAACATGGTTGTCAACTGCTCAGACAGCATACCTGCTCTGCTTTCATACAAAACTAGAATTATTCTAAACTCAGCCAAACCCATCAAACATTACTCCCAAAGAATTTCAGTGGGAGAATGTACTTGTCCCCTACCCTCCCTTTTTAAGAACACTTAGGACATACACTAGATATACAGATAGTACAATACTCAGAAAAATCCAATATGAGTAATGATATTTACTTAACATTGTGTATGCCACACTGCATGGAAACTTTTAATGTCTAAAATTGCGGGTTTGAGTTTTTAACATGATTTAATCTTAGGCACTAAGGAATAAATTAAGAAATAGAGCCCCACCTACTGACAGAACAGCCACAGTACCCAGGAAAAATTAACGATACTTGCAGGCCAGAAAACATGTTTTCTTTCTAACTGCCTTTCATACAGAGCCCAGAATCACTTTACACCAGCAGGGCAATAACTGAAATTTCTCTTTCCCTTTGCTCAATATTTAAGCTTAGATGACATAGTAGTTTCTTATTAACCCTCCCATAAATTACTCCTACTTTACAGAATAACATAGGAACTTTACTCCATAGTGTCAGAAAATGAAATTCAATACAAAGTTAATTTAGAAAACAGAAGAACAAACTGGAACCTATTTCAATGGTCAATCCGTATATTGTATCTCATGTACTACCTCCTTCTAAAGCTTCTAAGAATGCTTTATTCAGTCTACAAAGAGATGCCTGAGTTATCCTCTAAATATTTTGTAACTTTAGCAAAGTTTGTTTTCCAAGTAATAATTGGGATCCTTTCTCATGGAATGCATAGACATAATTCTAAAATTTTGGTTTAAGAATCTTGCTCTAAAAGTCTTGGTATTTCATAACAGCCCTCATGACTTAATGGGGTATGTGACTGTCAGGTTGCAAATCAAATATGGAAGGTTTTAAAATGTTGTCTGTTGAAAACTCCCTTTTCTTCTTTCCCTTGAAACTTGAATTTCTATATAGTGTATATATATATATATAAATAATTGACCCCCAAAACCTACAGAACTTCCAATAAAAAATTGCAGAGCTTCTCCACAAAATTATTTCACAAGCAGTTTTCTGCTTACACCTGCTACAGTAAGCCCTTGTCAAAGTCCATTGCTGTTCCTTTACAGCCCAAGAAACACATGGTGTCAAGTCATCCTACAGTGAGTTAATTTGGGGTATTAAAATGAAGAAGATGGTGCTAGACAGAAAATTACTACTAGTAATTCCCCATTGTGGAATTTGTCTTCCCTCTTCTATTTTCCCCTCTATAATGCCAAGTCACACACAGAAATAAAGATTCATTACATGGACAAAACTCTCAAGCAGGCAAATGCCCTTGTGCAGTTCTGCTATCTTCTGCTCTTACACAACCAGACACTATTGTAGGGGGAAGCTGTTATAATAAAAAGGAAAAAAAAAAAATACTACAATCTTTTTGTCATGTTTAA
The DNA here is from genome assembly GCF_011077185.1 of Oxyura jamaicensis. Classification (NCBI taxonomy): domain Eukaryota; kingdom Metazoa; phylum Chordata; class Aves; order Anseriformes; family Anatidae; genus Oxyura; species Oxyura jamaicensis. Next base: position 20,003,633 of record NC_048898.1, read on the forward strand.
CAATGGTGGAAATTTTGCAAACAAGATAATCATTTTCTCTTCTGCTTTCTCCTCCTTGGTGAGAAGTTAATTATTGAAACCATGGATAATGGGAAGTACTGAGATGAATTTAGTATCACCACTTGATGGAAGGGACAAGACTTGAATTCAAATCAAGATGCATACAAAGGAAGAAAAAAATAAACTGCAACTTGAACACAGGAAAATACAGCTTTACTGATCCATCCATGCCAGTTTTTCCAATTAAGATATTACCTTATGGAGAAAGCTGATGGACCTTCTTTTTTGTCTACAGCTTATTTTTAAGGCATTAACAGTGACACAGCATGCTAACAAGTAGTAGCAGGATTTGATGCATATGTTCATACTTAATAGGGACTCCTTCATTAACAGTTCTTTCACAAAGCTTTTACAATCATTACATTCAAGTATGTTCTACTAATCAATGCAAAGCCAGAGACTAATTCTTCAAGTTCATTTTATTAGCAATGATGAATATAAATCTCATATGAAAATATTCTTGACATTTTGATACGTAAGAAGTGTCTATAAAAATATACTACTACATAACAAAGCCAGTAAATTCTACAAAACATATCATTTAACATATATTTAACAATATATAGGACACGGTAAAAATCTGTTAATTAATGCTGAGGGTATTTATACCTCATTTTTGTCAAATGACAGTTCACATAAAATATGAAATTGCTCATTCTGATATACAGAAGTGCTACCATCAACAATTTATAGAAACACGTATGTTTTGTCCCAAAGTTACCTGCATCTGCAGGAACATAAAGCCACAACTTTTCTTTGGATGGACAGGCAATTATGACCATGAAAACATTCTATTGGTAACTGCAAAGTCCTGCTCAAGTCAGTGTTGCACATTTGTCAGCATTATGAACCCTGAATACACACATAGACGGAGATCATGCTTCTACTGTCCTTGTGGAATCGATGACAGATGAGCCTACAATGGTTAACAGAGAACTGGAAAACAGATTCTTCATGGTTAATTACTGCCAATTAGCAAGGAAATACCTTTTTTAAGGAGGCTGTCTCTTTAGAAATAAACTTTCCTCCAAGAGACAGCTCCTGTACAGAGCTCTTCAAGGAAGATAAAATTAAGGGGGTAGCAGTGTTTTTATACTGAATGATGGTCAAATATGTATTACCCATCTTATCGTTATCAATTACTGGAAGATCCACTTTAGAACAGCTTTTGGTATGGGGAAAGAGCCTAGTTTCAGAAGAAAGATGGCACATTGAATTAGTTATTTCACCAATGCTGTTATGCTGAGGTTGCTTCATGTCTGGTGTTTGACAAATGCAAGAAATCCATTTTAATACGCTTGTCCACACAATGAACTTGTCATATTCTTAGTGTACAAATACCTTGAGGGCTTTCAGAGCATACCTTGACAACCAGCTTAACCTGAAACTGGCTGCTGCAGTGACAGTACACAGCTTTTTCAGCTACCAGCTTTGTATAAGAGTCAGGTACATAAGGCTTTAAGGCTATAAAGTCTCACTGAAGACAATAGATGATTACAGTGATTTGCATAGTAAAGAACATAAAAGACATGCTTGTGATTAATCAGTAACAACTAAATCTTTTAACACTGTGTTTATGTGCAAAACAACCAGTAATTGCTTATTTCTATATTCAAGATCCACTGAAATCAGTATGTTGAATTAATTAAGTTGTAATTCCAGAGTAACTTTATAGAACAGCAGTTACAATGCAACAATATTCCATCGTATTACAAACGAAAAGCTTCCTATTAAGAAAGCACATTTATCGAACTTAAATACTGTAAAGATCATAAGACAGAGGTGATGAACATTAGTAATATATTTGTGACATAAAGCTTAGAAAAAAGCAACATTTGACCCTGAGGAATTTGCTGTATGAAAATTGGGGGAAAAAAAGTACATCAGAAGAAAGGAAAAAGAGGAAAACTGATCTAAAATAATCAAGGCTCAGCCAATTTCATTTCAGATTCTCCAACAGTAAGCTTGGGGCAGGGAAGGGAAGAAGAGAATTTGACCATCTTACTAGGCATTGTAAAAACCACCAAACCTTCAATTACTTTCAAAAAGAAAAATCCTTGTCTTTTTGCATAATTTCATTCTATTCAGGGCTACCAACTCAAGAAAAGGAATTACCAGTTACTATGCCAAGTTGCTGACTTTAGGTCAGCTTATTTTCTGCACTTACATAGATGCCTAGTGCAAGAAAATAGTCCTTTCTTCAGTAGCATGTTCTCAACTATGTGTAAATAAGATTCGTAACTATTGAAATTACATAAGCTAAAGATTTTTCAATATAAGCTTATTTTTATTCTGTACTGACAACATAGCATTCACACACTGCAATTTAAACTACTGGCTAACTTCCCTTCCCGGTGTTTTGACATAATGATCAAGTTCAGGACACTCTGGTTTTGCCCTCCCCAACAACCCTACAAAAAAGTTACTCAGCTGAAGCAGCTCACCACATAACCACATAGGCACTAGCACCAAACCAATGGGAGGAACCAAGACTAGCTGACAACTCAAATTTACATCAACACGAACTGCTTTGGAACTGCACCTTTATGAGTGTTAACTTATAAACACATGTATATAAACATGGAGTGAAGCAGTAAAAAAAATGCAGTCTATTTTCTGTTCCTCCCATGAAAGGTGTTACTCAATGGCAGCGATGGCTGAGCAGCAGAAGAAAGAATCCCAGTCTACAATTTCAAGTATTAAGTAAAATGAGGGCCAAACTGGAAGTTTTATTATTAGACCATGTTTTAAAGAGATGTGAAAGCAAGTTTCGTACTATTCCTGACCATGTCAGGAGTAGCTGAACTTCAGCTGCCAGGAGAAACAGAGATCAGACAGCCATACACATAAAATGATTTGATCACAAGGACAGAGTCTGCTTGTGTCCATAAACATACATAGATTCAGGGTGTTGGTTTAAGCACAGAATCTTGCACAAAGATAGCTCCTCTTATCTAAATACATCCCAAAGTACCATACATGTTCCAGTTCTTCAGGACTCAACTCTCCTAGAGCCAGTCTGCCAGGATGCAATGCTTATTGGCCACAACGTGCTCCACAACATGGGAGTGCATAAATATCTGAAACACCTTGTGATGCAAAGGATCAAATAAAGATCCAACTTAAATTTTTCTCTAAGGACTACTGAAACACGACTAAAAATACACAAGAATTCATTTGGGAAAACACCCCTACCTTACATTAAACGTGTTCCTTCTCAAACAGGAGGGACAGTGAGCAAGCTTTTTTCCTTCGTATTTGTCACTATCATGATAAAAGCTATCAAAATGAAAAGCTGTGTAAGAGAAATGACTAAATGCAGATTTAAAAAGGCCAGCTGGAGAAATGGGGCTGAAGCTGCCCACTAGCACTGTCTGATGCAGCGTGCATCAGATGTGTATGCATAGCTCCACCCTCCCACCAAGCTCTCCTCAAACCTGTTCTATAAAACCTTTGCTACAACCTTGGCTAATCTGCGTTTTCTGAGACCTCAATTTGTCTGCATTCTCTTGTAAACTCTCATGAAACAGGAGGATTTACATTAAAGCATTTGCCTAACTTTATGAAGGCCAAGAAAACAAATTTGGTCTCATAAAGATTTTTTGTACAGAATAATTTAAACAAATCAGTCTTAAGTAGCATTTAAAATAACCTATATTAAATATCTAAAAAATATAATCTTTTGCATAGAATAAAGAAAAGTGCAGCTACAGCATAACATTCCATACCACAAGAAATTACTAATTTACCCGTGGTATATAGCTAACTGTTGTCTCTCCCGAGACTGCAGCAACTAAAGTCATATTTACTGAGAACATTATATTAAAAGAGAGGGATTACATTGTTTCATTGCCTGTAAAGCAGGTATAAATGTTTTGTTTGTTTGTTTGTTTTTAAAAAAAGCAAATCTGAAAAATTAACTTTTGAAAATTACTTCCCTTGACATGACTTGGAAAGATGAAATATCTTTTGTTCTTTTAGAATTACACTAAATAAATCCCTATATATTTGGTTTCTGTGTTGTGAAAATAAATTACAAAGCTTCACAAGCTTTATCAGTTCTAAAAAAGTTGAACGTTTTTAGGATTATAATTCTTTATTTCCTTCTAACTTATTTGCATTGCAATCCCTCTGGAAATCAAGCACAGGATAGTACCAAATAAGCTTTGGAGAGTTCTATTTCCACAGCTCAGAATAGAGAAAGGATCTAAAAAGTGGAGAAGTAGGTATATGAAGTTTAGTAAAATAAAAGCCCAGCAACTGTTGTCCAGTTTACATGGAAAGCAAGCAAGCTTTAAATATCTTCCTACTTCACATATTTGCGTGCCTAAATATAAGAAAAAAGCAGATACCTAATCAGTTGTTAAAGCATTTTCTTTCTTTAAAAAAGAAAAAATCAACTTTTATTGGGTATAGTTTGATACTATAGTTTCATGAAATATTTAAAATAAATAAAAATAAATATTTTATATATTTCAAGATTGCTCATTTCTGTAATGAAATAGTGTCTGTGTAGTTAGATTTCATTTTGTTTAGCTTTTTTTGAGCTTTGCTGCCACTTACGAATGGCAGTTCCAGAACTACTAGCTACTACGCAAAGAGCACCACCCACAGTCCACCAAGTTGGTAGATGATTGAGAAAAAGAATCTGTAAAATAAAAGCAAACACCACATCCATTGTTTTCATTATGGCTACAGGTCCAGCTTTCTCTATCTGTAACGCTTTTGTGAGAAATATCTGACCCCCTAATCCTAATAAGCCTATCAATATTAGAAAGACTCTGTCTCTACCACAATATGGTAAACGCCATTCGTTCATAACAAACAGTGCTATAACACATCCAATTAAACCAATGACTGCATAATACCAAATTGACAAAAAATAATGCACAGATTTTCCCACCTTTCTGAGTATAACAAAAGTTGAAGCTGATGACACTGTGCTTGCAATTGCTGCAATAGTTCCTTTAAGATGATCTGCGTAACTTCCTTCAATCCCTGTAACGTTTGACCCAAACAGAAATGGTGGTCTGGCAATAAGAACCACTCCAGTGATTGTGAAGAGGGTAAACAGAAGATCCCAAATACTGTATTTCTCTTTGAGAAAGATCCATGCCAGCAACGATGTAAAAACAGGACTGCTAAAAGTTATAACTGTGGCATCAGCTAGAGGCATTACTTGGAAAGCATAGTAGAGAAGAATCATTGCACTAGAGCCAAGGAGTCCTCGGAAGAAAAGAAAAATTCTTTTACCTTTTGGTCCCAAAAACCCTGTTCTGAAAATTAAGAAAAACGAAAGTGTCACATTAATGTCATTGGCTTGCTTATTTCATGACCAACATCCATTTATATTTAAATGTACAAAACTTCCTGAACGAGGGACTTATCTCAAACATCAAAATACTGTTAAATGTTTCATCACAGAGCTGTTTACTTCTATCACCACATGTCAATCACATTTAGTGTCAGGAACCTATTCTAGTATTAATTTTGTGCTTGCAAAATAACCCCAAAATTATTTACAAATTATCTCCTATTTTTAAGAACACTTCTACATGGTTTATATTAGAAGCATTGGTCTTCCATGAAGTAATTTCTACAATTCAGGGAGTGAAAGATTTTCAGTTTTCTGAATTGAAATACGAAGCTATCAATTAATCCAAACCAACACAGTTAAGCATACAAAGTCAGAATTATAATAATATTACAATCTGATTTAAGATCCAAATTATTGAGTGATAGCTCCAGTATCTACTTTTAAGAAATAACTTTAAATTTATATTTTTCTACACTTACTTGTAGTATATTAAACCAGGAAGAACAAATGCCATTTGGAAAATGCATCGAAATGCACTCACTTCCACTGAATGTACATCTTCTATCTTTTTAAGGAATAAAGAGGCCACTGAGAAAAGGAAGGCAGACAGTAAGGTATAAAAGAGACCAAGTCCTGGACAGGCAGCTTTCTTCTTTGTTCCTGCAACAGATAAAACTCCAGTTAGTAATGATCTGTCCAACTATCAGTGCATTTTTTTTTAGATGTCTTTACATACTGTAGTGCTGCGTACATTTGTAGTCATTCTTGCAGTACACAAAGAGGTAAGCAAAAGAAACCAATGCAAATACCACATTTATTTACCACACCTACCTTGAAAATATGTTTTACTAATCACCACAGCCCTTCTTTTTTCTTTAAAACTGGAGATAAGAGATGAACTCTAAAACACTTGGGATAAAAAACCATTCCTACATTTCTCATAGTCCTATGTCAGTTAGCAGGCTTCTTTGAGGCATGGCTGCACTTTGAGATATCCATTATAGGTCTAGTTGTGCAATTCTGACTACCACCCATGGTCATTAAATACAACTGACTGCAAAAAGGCCCATGGTCAGATTATGAAATACCAAAACTCATTATCAGGGCATTACTGGATTATTGAATAAGTTAATTAAGGTTCCTAAGCAACAATTCAGTTTCCTTTCTCACAAACACATACATGTAAAAACTGCGTAAAGAACCACACTTCTGTTACACCTCACACGTATTTTACCGCTAGATGACCCTAAATTTGATCTAGAACTACAGGAGTTTTAGATTCTTTCAGCAAGATATAAGTATTTTATTCAAATAAATATCAAGCATACATTTTTAAACCAGAAGAAATAAAGGTGCTTATCTTTAAATCGTTGTTGGCCTCCTACAAAGTACTGGTAACTATAAAACTTCCATGAAGACCTTAGCTTCACATTTGATTACACTTATCTATCAGACTTCCTCCTCCCGAAGCAGTTCCTAAGTCTAATGGCTTCTATTCAAGCTTGCCTCAGGCCTACTTCACTTCAGTGACATACTCTTCCTCGTTCCACCCATCTTCTCCACCCTCTACTATAAAAAGAAAACATAAAAAGTGAAAGTAAACAGAGAGAGTGAGCCTCTGCTGACCTCAATGCTGTCTCCAAAGAAACCAGCCTTTTTTTTCCCCAATATTACTTTGCCGCATAAGAGGAACAGTCCTGCCACCGAACCCAGAGGTGAATGCCACAGAAAAGAGAACCTCTCTCAGGATTAGAGCGGGATGTATCTTTTTTCTTTGTGTCTGCTTAAAATATTGGGGGTTGCCCTTTCTTCTACAACACCCTCTAAAGATAACAGCGAACTCCACATCCACAAAGTGGTGTTTTGATAAAAGGATGCCTCATCTCATACAGCGCGCCAGCCACGGAGCCTCATGGATCCCTTGAAGCATTATCAGCAGGGCACTACTGTGAGTTGCTTAGCAACTACATATGGTTTTGAGGGTTGTTTTTTGTTTTGTGTTTTGTTAATTAACAGAACTTGTCACAAGCCATTTCGATCCTCCCTGAGATCAGCACTCAAGACCGAGGGCCTGTCTCTTACTGCCTAAGAGCTGTAACTGTGGGCTGACACATTTGGTACAGCATTGGTTCCTGCTCTAACAGTTCTAAAGACCCAGGCTTTAAAACTGCAAACAGGATTTAAAATAGGCAGAAGGCCTATTTTCAAGAAATATAGCCACACGACAGCTGAAAATGAATGGCAGTTTCTACTAGATAGAAATACTTCTATTTAGCAACAGTCACACACATAAAAGGAACTATTAAAGTTGCCACTAACCAACACAGGTCATGGACGTCTACCAACTATCAAACAGAGCAGATTTTTAAATTGTGAATTACATTATGTCCTAATCCATGCAGTCATGCAAAAGAAATACAAAATCAACAAAGTCGCTAATATTAAAGCAAAGGGAATCAGACTGGCCAATGACCAAAATGGGAAATCCAAATGCAGGCTGGCTTACAGGAGAACACAGCACAAACAGAGCTATTATCTTATTTCAGGCATGATAGCTCGCCTGATTACTACAGAATGAAGCCAATCTAAATAATGGAAGCGTTGAAATGGAAAACCAGTCAAATTACAGCAAAGCAAGCTAAAAGGATCTGACACCCAGAATTAAGCTTCGGATTAAAAGAAAAACCAAAAGGAATTCATTTCTGTAAGCTACCCAATACACCTAACCTACCAGAAAGGGTATCTTGTAATACTAGAATTTAAACCATTGTTTCATATTGCCAAAGCATATGCTCAACACAATGAGAGAGTTTTATTTCCTTTTAAAAATAAAATGGTGCAAGTTCTTCCACCAAAAACAAGAACTGCAGTTCTGAAGTACTCATTTCAAAGCATGTTCTAAGACAAAGTTCAGTTAAGATAACATTCCCACCCCACAGAATGCTAGGCCTCCAAACTCTAATCCCATGCCATCAAGACACTCAAGAACTCACACTTTTTGTTAAAAGTGTTGCTATCTGAAAATAAAAAGTTTCAAGCAGTACCCATCCTCTCTTCTGAGTGGCTATAGATTCGAGACTTGGCCTTGCAGTTTCATTCCTTGGCTATGTCCATGCATAAAGCTTTCAAATGATTCTTCCACTCCTGTTTCAAGTTCTAGTCAGATGCCTCCCACTGCATGCAATCATCTGTCCAAATTCTCTTTGCATTTTAATGCTATGCTTTCTAACGTCTTTTATACTTGAAAAGTATATACTAAAAAAAAAAACAAAAAAAAAAACACTCTTACATACACACACCTTAAGAGCAGTAGCAGAGGCATGAGAGTGCTGGCCACATGGAAAGAGGTCAGTGAGAACTTGTTTCCCCCAGACCTTCAGGAAAGCCAGGAGAAGGTGCTCTGTTCTTCACACGAGAAGGATCAGCACAGTTCTCTCGGACCACAGGAAAGCACTACGGGCACAACAGCCTGCTTATGAACTAACCACGGTCATGCAGACAAGATCCAGACATGAGTCATGAAGTTCAGCCATTGACTCAGCATTTTGTTAGACAGATTACACACACACACACACAAAAAAAGTTCTTCTTTAGCAAATAACTGCAAGTTTGTTGGGATTTCAAATACTGTTTTTTCCAAGCTTTGCCTCAGTACTAATGTAAACTCCACTGGTGTGCCATCTCTTATGGCCTCTCCATAGCTCCCTGTTTAACAAGGATTGCTATTCTATACATTTTCTATGGGAAAGTTAATTATAGTCCATATTTAATAGGAACTATTCCCCAATGTAGTTGCTTAAGAATTAAGTATGCTGAAGTACTTCAGATGATTTAAGATTATTTTAAGCCAGCATTTATGCTTTAAAAGGCAGCCACATTGAGCCTAGAAAAACAGGTTGTTGCATATTTTGCACTAAAGCTATGGCTTCATCGATTTAAAATTACAGAGTAAAGTGAGAGACTGATATAGAGAAGAATACGGTCACACAAAAGTACGGTAAGAATTACCAGGGAAGTCACAGCTGTAAGCAGAGTCCCTCCCCGTTACTTTCAGGAGGGCAACGACGTCCCTTCTCAAAACACGCACAGTGCCACAACCTGAGCCTGTCACAGCTCGGATTCACCCCAAACCAGCCTCACTTCACAAGAGGAGGCGAACCCCAACACCTGTGGCAGCCCCGGCGCGGCAGGCAGCGGGGAGAGGAGGAAGAGGGCGAGACCGATGGCCCTCGCCCCGTGCCCCGCGTCCCCGCCGGCTGCCAGGTGCGGTACGGTGCGAGCCGGGGCCCCCGGGGCCGCTTCCTCTTCCTCCGGCCCGGCGGCAATATCACCCCGCGGGCGGGCAGCCCCGCCGGGAGGGCGCTGCCCCCCTACCACCAGCCCCAGCCCCAGCCCCAGCCCCAGCCGCCCTCCTCACCGGGTGCCTCGCAGCAGCGCGGCCAGGGCGAACCCGAGCAGCAGCCGCAAACGCGGCGCTCTTCGGCGCCCGCCGCCTCCATGCCCGGTGCCGGGTGCAGGCAGGGCTGCCCCGTGCCCGCATCGTCCTCCAGCCCCGGCGGCGCCTCCAGCTCCTTGTCTGCCCCAGCCGGGACAGCGGCAGCCTCGCCGGCCTGAGACAGCACCATGAGGACGCCGGGCTGCGTGCGATGCCGCCGGCTCCTCGCAAGCCGGCAGGCACCTGCCTTGGTGCGCATGCGGTGCCGCCGCCCAGCACCGCCCGGCTCCCTCCCCCGGCCGGGGCGGCAGCGCCGTGTTGCCGAGGGGCGGGGGGTTACGGCCGACCAGCGGCTGGTTCCCCCGGGGCGGGGGTCCGCGTCCCCGTCCCACGGCGGGCACCTGCCCGTAGGGTGGCGGGAGCCAAACTCATGCAGGGCAGGCAGGATGGCGCCGCTGGCTCTGCCCCGCGGTCCTCTCGAATCGCGGTGGCCGCCTGAGAGGGACCCGGAGAGCCGTGCCCGGGCGGGCGGCCGGGGCTCGGCTCGGCGGAGCGAGGCCGCGGCGCCTCGGGAGGGGGAGCCCGCATCGCGCAGGAGAGAGCGGTGGGGCCGCCCGCTGCCGGCGCCCTCCCGGCGCCCTCCCGCAGCCGCTGTTGGTGGCGGTGCGGGCCGCGGGCGGGCTGTGCTGGCAAACTTTGCGCGGCGGTGTTCTTCAAAGGGGATAAAGGTGTGGGGAAGGATGACGCGGGGTTATTGCAGGGTCGCTGAAACGTCATCCGAGCCCGTAATAAAAAGCATAAAGCGCTTACACGAGACTGCTGCCTCATGATACCAGCTGCTCCCCACCGCTCACGGGAGGATTTGCGCTGCTCTTTAACCAAGATAATTGACCTTTTATTTCAGCTGTTCTGTACAGCACAGTTTGAAGCCCTGCTAGCCCAGTCCTGCACCGATTTGGACAGCTCGGCTTTCTTTCCATGGGTCCATTAAAAATTAATTGTTATGAGCAGTGGCACTTCTGTGAGAGAGCTGCTGCGTGCACCAGCTGCATCCATAGAGGTCAAAATGGAGACGGAGGGGGCGTCTGGGGGGGAAAGGCATTCAATGTGCATATGGAAAGCCTTACAGGGTGGTTAGCAGGATAGGAACATCATTTAACCACTTCCTCATAGTACATTTTCTTTAAATAAAGCAATGCTGCCTATGTTTTTACGCAGAAGAATCAGAAGGGGGAGCTGGCCCAAACAAATAGGAAGTAGAGCAGCCCCTTTACCCATCTAAGAGCACATAGAAAAAGAAACACAATAAATTTTGAATTCTAAAATTCTTCCCCTTTTGAGCAGGTTGAGCTGTTATCAACATTTAAATTGGAATTTATCCTTAGGAATCTCCAATAAGAGATTTATCCTCCCAGTAATCTTTTAGTTGCAAAAATTAATTAGTGCTTATTGTTAACAAAGGGAAATGAAATACATACCTTTAGTAAAATGAGTACTACATGGTAAATATAAGCTATTTCACACGAAGTATTTTGAGCTTTCACTCAAGATAGTCATAAAAACTATTTCAAGCTTTCCTTGTCTCTGATGTAGCACTTTTTATAGTCGATGCTAAATCACCAGAGGCTAGAAGTAGTTCATTATCTAGGAGCTAGCATTTGATTAATATGGCCAGAATTATTTCACAAATTATTCTTAACTTTGACTTAATTTAGAAGGAAATGCAAATGGACTTGGAAGCCCACTGCTTTCCCCAGAAGCTTATACTTTGCAGTACCTTGGGACAGCTTTTATAGTCACTGCTTGAATTGCCTCAAGAAGCCACAACTAGCCTTCCCCAAGGAGCTGTCAGTGAAAGGTAGTAGTGGAAATTGTGCTTCTCAACCATCCTGAGGGTGGCAATCTCTCAGGCCTCCAGGAGGAAGACCTGGCACTTGCCTGGCTGGGCTTGCACAGCACAAGCACCCACAAGCACTCTTACCAAATGACAGCATTAGGTAGCTTACCTCTGGAGCCAGCAACAGCAGAAGCAGCACTTCGACTTGGTTTTTAGTAAGGAAAAACAGCCCAAACATTTTATCCATAACTACAGGCACAGAATGAAATTTAGTGTGTTCTCATGGTTTTGGGCTATTTTTCATAGCCTTATACATTGTTAAATATGCAGATTATATATTTATTTTACAATTCTGCCACTCCTAAACCCAAAGTAAAATTGCACCACAGACAATTTCAAGGAGACTGCAACACCCTCCTCTGTCCTCCCCCCTTTCCAGCCCTGTGTGTCTGGCTTTGAACAGAACAACTAAGGGCAGTGCTTGTTTATGCCAAGATACATAAAGTGTTCTGTTTGCTCCTGGTCAAACTGCCAGTGAAACTGCCAGGCTTGTCTCAATTTGAAAGCTTCCACGTTCTGTTTGTAAAGTACAGCCCTCTTTTCTGAATAAGGAGAGCGCTTCCAAAATGACAGCGCAGCTGCCCAAACTAACCAGTAGGCAAATGTAATTTGCAGTCAGACTGCCCTAGATTGGAAAATTAAGTAGCTGCATAAATGTGACAAGTCAATGTTTTATGCAGCTCTTTCAAGTACAGATTAAGCCTCGTCTGTGTAACAGTATGCTGGGAACTAGCTGTTCCTTTCCCCAGCACATTGCCAGCTTGCAGGCAGCAGTAGAGCAATAAGCACCTCCTATATTATCTTCCCTGAGCACAAAGTCTGTAAAAAAAAGTTGTACGGAGCTTGGGCAATTTGACCATTCTGACTCACATATAGAAAATGCGTAGCTATATACTCTCATATATAAAAATAAATTACAATACCAGCTACAGTGGTAGTCATCTAAGTTACTTTTCATGTTATAAATACAAAGAGGGGGCCACCTTCTGTATAGTCAGCTCTTGTCACAGAATCACAGAATTTCTAGGTTGGAAGAGACCTCCAAGATCACCGAGTCCAACCGCTGACCTAACACTAACAAGTCCTCCATTAAACCATATCCCTAAGCTCTACATCTAAACGTCTTTTAAAGACCTCCAGGGATGGTGACTCAACCACTTCCCTGGGCAGCCCATTCCAATGCCTAATAACCCTTTCCGTAAAGTTCTTCCTAATATCCAACCTAAACCTCCCCTGGCACAACTTTAGTCCATTCCCCCCCAAAAAGAAGCACTCACACAACCCCTGAGAATCGGCAAGAACTGTTTATTGCCGGGACATCTTGCAGGCAAGCCTGCGGGATGTCCATGGTGTTTGGTGGCTCCAAGCTAATGCTTGCAATGGAGCCTGAGCAGCAAGCAGGGGGCTCGCTGGGCACTCCTGTGATGCTGTTGGTGCTCTCGGATGGCAGAGCACAAAGACATGTCGCAGTAGTCCAAAGTCTGTTCTGGCAGAGGTGGATCCACTTCCATCTGCTCCTCCACATCTAGTGGATCCAGCTCCATGGGCTCCATGGTGTTGGGCAAAAGGCTAAGCCAGTCTTTGCCTGGGACTGCCCAAACGGGATGCCTTTTGTCCAGAATGTTCTCAGGCCAGGGTGCCGAACCAGGGGGTCATCCAGTCCCACACCACAGTCCCATGCCACTGTCGGGTTGATTTTCATGTATGGGTCTGACACTGCTGTCTGGTTTACAGCCATTACTGGGTCCTGCACTGTGCTCCGGACTATGGGCACGCTTCTGTTCCCCACGGCTGTCTGCCTGATGCTCCCGCCTTTGCCCCACATCACCATTGCTCCTATGGTAAGGCACAGGCCCCCTGTTGCTGGGTGTTTGAGGGGCTGGCCTGCTTCCTGCATCATTGCAGTACCAATCGTACCGCCTGTATGTATGTACCTGTGGACTGGGCGCCAGAGGTCCCTTGGGCACTGGTGTATCTTGTGCTGCCGGCACCATCCCTCCACCCACAATACATCTCCTTCTGCTCAGGTGCATTCCTTCTTGGTGCTTCACCAGACTGCATCGCTGTCCTCACATACCAAGGAGGCCTGCTGCTTGCCTTGCTCTTCTAGTCTTCTTCCTGCCGCACAAGCTGGCAGTCAGAGGGCCTAGATGCTCAGTGAGTGGTGGGCCAGCTGCAGGGGGCCTGTTTTATAGGGCCCACAGCAAAGGCAGGGCAGTGGCTGTCACTGTGACCTCAGTGAGCCTCTGTGATGGAGTGGCCCATGCGTGGCCAAAGGTGGCTGTGTTGGGAGCAGCCTAGAAGACGTCCTCACGTGGACAAGAAGGTGCGTTGGAGGGCTGAGGGCCCCTTTTCTGGGGCTGGCTGCCCTGCGCCATTTGGCTTGCCAGAGAGAAAGGCTGCCCCTCGGCCACAGGGACTGCCCTGCACCTCCCATCCTGTGCCCTGGGTTTATTTTTAGCACTTCTTTTTTTGGCAATTTCATTCTATTCTTTATGGAAAAGAACAGAAGCAAGGTGCATCTTCAGCCCTAACTCCCATGTATGCTTTGTGCTCTGAGTGAAGAATTTCTTCCTCAAATCACATCTAATCTAAATCTCCCCTCCATTTGTTCAAAGCCATTATTCCTGGTTCCATGCCTACACTCCCTGACAGAGGCCCTCTCCAGCTTTCTTCTAGGCCACTTTTATGGGTAAGGTTAGGTGGCAAAAAAGCAGGAAGAAGGCAGAAATATTGGAGGGATCATCAAACACAGATTCCCATCCCAGCCTCAGATGATGTCACACAGAGAGTTTTCATGGGTTATTCTTTTCAAAGAAATACTCTTTTCAGTCCTCATCCAGAATTTAAGCAGACAGTTTTTGTCATTATAAATCCGAGAAACAAGTCAGTGCTACATTACAGGTTGAGATATAAACCTGACAGGTACTTTACAGTAAAGCACTGTAATGAATCATCTGGTCTGGGTCTGTGTGCCTGGTGAGCAATCTTCTGGTGTTAGGTTTCCGTCACCTTGCCTGCAAGTGCTGTCTCTGACTCCTCTGAGTGTCTTTTCAGAAATTCTAACAGAAGCAGGCACAAATGACAAAGCAATTATGTGAGTTTTGTGGAGGGCCGTGGGAGTTTTCTTTGGGATTATAACAACTTTATCCACTATGACACCATTTATTTTATCCAGCTCTGAGATATGCTAATAAACTTGTTGAAGCACTGTTGCATCTTGGAGGTTTAGTGAGAACTAAAAAATATAAATGCAGTTAGTCCTGAACTGAACTAGCCCTTCCTCGCCTCACATAAGGGCAGCATTGGCTCCACATAGTGCAGGCAGAGAAGGCAGCAGGTTGGATTTTTGGGTACTGCATGCAGAACACCCCCAGTTCTGTCTAGCCCAGTGTGATCTTAACACAGCTGTGCCAGCACAGCTACATACTATTTAAGCTACAAAAATAGTAGAAGATTAAAAAAAAAAAAAAAACAGCAAATTGAACTGATGGCTTTTATTCTATAAAAATCCTACTTCTTTAAAACCAATTTTAAGATCTTAATTTGAGATTTAAGTCATCTAGCAATAAATTCATTAAAACCAATATAGGCTAATGCAAAAAAAGCAACACAGTAAATAAAACTTGCATTTTCTCCTTTCCTTCTGAAAAGGTTTAGCACCAAAATAGATCAGCTCCTGAAACGCATCCAGCTCTTAAGTGCATTGTAATAGCAGTTCACCTCTGTGCATGAATGCCATAAAACAAATGATCATTACAGCATCAAGGAGGTTCATTGCCCAGGTCATTCATTCAAACTCATAGTCAACTCAGAGTTGTTTGGAAATCATGGAACAGCTGAGGTTGGTAGGCATATCTGGTCCCCTGAAGGGTCATCAAATCCAAGCCCCCTGCTCAAAGCAGGTCAGCTAGAGTAGGTTGTTCAAGACTGTGTCCTTTGGGGTTTTGAGCATCTTCAAAGATGGAGACTGCACCACCCCTCTAGGCAACATGCTCCAACATTCAATCACCCACACAGTTTATATATATATATATATATAGTTTTGTTTTGTATTTTAATTGGTGCCCATTGCTTGTTGTCCTGTCACTGGACACCACTGAGAAGAGCCTGGTCCATGTTCTTTATGACATCCCCTCCCCACTCCCTCTCCCCCAGTCAGATATTTATACATATTGATAAGAACCCCCCAAAACTCTCTCCCCTCTGGGCAAAAACTCTCTCAGCATCTTCTTGTATGACAGATACTTCAGTACTTCAATTATCTTCATGGCTTTTTGCTAGACTCACACCATTATATCCATGTCTTTCTTGCACTGGGGAGCCAAGAACTGTGTCTCACCAGTGTCTGGTGCCAGATGTGTCTCACCAGCGCTGAGCAGAGTCAACAGTCTTTTTAATGCAGCCAAGGAGGCTGTTGGTCTTCTTTGCTGCAAAGGTGCATTACTGGCTCATGTTCAGTTTGTCTGCCAGGATGACCAGGTCCTCTGCTGCTCTCCAGTTGGTCAGGTCCCAGTGTATTCTGGTGTATGGGCCAATTCCTCCCCAGGTGTAAGACTTTGCATTTATTTTTCCTGTCAGCCCATTTGTCCAGCCTGCTGAGGTACCAAGGTAGCACAATAATGTGGGGTACTAACCACTCCTCCTAATTTTGTTCATCTTCAGACTTGCTGAGGGTGCACTCTGTCCCATCACTGAGTTCATTGAGGAAGATGTTAGACACTCCCAGTCCTGGTATTGATCCCTGGAGTCCACCCCCGGTTACTGGCCTCCACTCCACTGATCATAGCCCACTGAGCCTGGCATTTCTCCCTGTTTTCAGTCCATCTCACCAGACAATCCTTTAGGCTCACCTTGAGCAAAAGTCAGTCAACCATACATATCATTACGGTTTCTATGCTTACATAAAATATGGTTGATATACATATGTATATGTAAGCCTATAATACTTCATTATACATAATTCAAGGCTAAACCGTAGATTGCCAGGGTGAACAAATAATTTTATTCACAGTGGATTACGAGTTTGGTTATAGTTAAATACTGGGGTGATCATTAACAAATTCTGTTTACTGTTGGACAGGAAATGGCTCTGCCTTGCCGTGCCTAAGGGACATCTGCATTTCTAAAGTTAGGCATGAAGGTCAAGACTCGTACAGAGAAATGCTAAAATTGACCTCAGATTGAATTATGAATCATGAGAAATCCTTGGGGGAATCTAAGTCTGAACAGAACCCCAGGGAGCATTTGGGTAGAGGCAATAGGCACAAACTGAAACAGTTTGGAAGGTCCATCTGAACATCAGGAAACACTTTTTTATGGAGAGGGTGATTGAACGCTGGCAGTTTGCTCAGAGAGGTGGTGAAGTCTCCATCCTTGGAGGTGTTCAAAGCCTGTCGGTACAAAGTCCTGAACCATTGGTCTAGGTGGCCCTGCTTGAGCAGGAGGAGGCTTGGAGCAGATGTCCTCCAGAGGTCCCTTCCAACCTCAAGAACCATTCTGTGATTCTGTCTGGAGGAGGTTAAATATATCCCCCAGATTCTTTCAAAGCAAAACCAACAGGAAGTTGGGTTTGATGTTGCCTGACTTTACAACATCTTTATTCCAGAATTCCAGCAATGCTTAAGTGGTTCTTCTTAATGAACCTTGCTTATAATATTTCAGGTTTGATCAAGAGACAGAGTGCCCATTCTCCAGGGCTCTGTGTGTCCTATGGAGGCCTGATAATCCTCAAAAATATCAGTGTTGTGATTTAGAGATTGCTTACATGGCTCTTTTCCTTGCCCATATCCTGCGTGAATTGAGATTAAAGGTCCTTTGTCTTGAAAAAAAGAGTATCTTTTTTGGCTCCTTCCAGGAGTAAGTGTCCTCTCACTGGACTCTTACTGAAGTAGCCCTGTCTCAGCCCAGTGAAGATAAGTTCTGTATGAACTGCTGCTGTTCTATCCATTTGAGTGGAAAAGGCTCTTGTTCCCATGTATCTTGGGAACAAATAATAACAACAATAATAATAATAATTATTATTATTCTTTTAATTCTTCCTCTTTATTTCTCTGATTATCCTTTTCTGTACACTGAAGGACGTAAACCTCTTAGTGAACCACTAGTGCGTATTTTGGTAGCTCACTGACAGATGAGAAAATGAATGGCGGTACTGTTTTTCTTGATGATAAATCTATTTGCCATAGGCCAAACTACTGTAAGTTTTACAACTCACAGTAGCAGGTGTTTGCCCTGGTACTCAGAGGGAACAGAATAGTACTTGCTGTCTTGCTGCAGTGAAATCTTACAGATGTTGTTATCATGATAAAAGGGCAAAACTTACTGAGTTAGTCTCAGTGAAGAGAGTTTTAAACTGTAAATGTTTATTTACACATCTAGTGATACACATCTACCTCTATCTCAGGTGTATTTTCAGTATCTTGGGTACATGCACAAGTGCATTGATTGTATGCCCAATTTCTTCAATGACATGAATTAGTCTGCTGACAGAGAATCAGCTGAGTTCCTTTGGGATGATTACTAATAGTGTGCAAATTAGAAAAATAAAAAATTGTCATAAAAAAATTCTAAGCCTGCAAACACAATGATAGTATACAAAACCATGGCATATGTATATCTAAAAATGTGCAAGCTATCTTGAGAATGTTTTCCTGTATAAAAATGGTGATTTTATAAATTGTAGTTCCATTCCCTCTTTTAAAGCAAAAGTAATATTACTGTGATAGACACACTATGCCATCAAAAGACAATTTGATATGATTGAAAGTCAGTCTGTCAGGGATTTAATCAACATGCTAGAAGACAAGTGAAAACTAAATCATACATAGTTTGTACTGTGACACAGTGAAGGTACAAATAGAATTCCTATATGTTTAAAACTAGAAGTGTTAGTTAAAATATATGTTTTTAAGGCTATTACTTCTACTTCTTTAGGAGAACTTGTATATTTTGAATTTAAACTTGGCAAAGCAACAATGTGAAAGCCTGAATCTGGAAAAATCTCCTTTCTGGCAAAAGAAATGTGTGTGGTGTTATTCTGGCATACTGCTTAATTTCATCAGTTGAGGATACCTGAATCCTTCTTATATGTAAAAATTTTCTAGAAAAGCACATGATTTTTTTATACTACAACATAGCATCAGTGTAACACTGTGATTGTCGTCATTCCATTTTCGGTTGTTTATTGGGGTCATTTAAGCAGTAAAAAGTTTGCAGCCTTGGTGTGTTCAATTTCCCTTACTGTAGTTTCTGATTTGGTATGTCAGTACTATTCCTAGGAATGCAAAGCATTATGAGATTAGCTATAAAACTAAATAAAGCTCTGTTCCCTTTGAACGACTCTTATTTACTCATGAAGAGTAAAATCATTCTGTTCATATGGAAATGTACTATGAACTGAAATAAAATAAGAATTGAATAAGGAATCCAGGAAAAAAAAAAAAAAAAAAAAAGGCATTTGATGTATATAAGAGAAGAAAGAATTGTACTAGTATTTGTGTACATATTCCCCTAGGTCAGTGCTTCTCAAATGTTTTAAAAGGACTGTGTCTGGACTGAGAATGTAGTATTCTGAAAACAAGCAAATAGTGGGTGATTATAGGGAAAGAGGAGGGGGAACACCACCGTCTATTAGATATATTTTTTTCTAGACATAGAGTTGAAAACTTTTCTGCAGAAAACAGTACCAAGAAACAATTTGACATTTCTGAAATGAAATGCTTTATTTTGGAAATAGCTAAAATGAACATCTTGACACTGTCAGTGCCCAACTTCTTTTTCATTTTAAATTATTTTCCAAATCTATCCCAATTTGTGGATCTTTAAAAAAAAAATTGTTTTATTAACTTGTTTTTTTCCACCACTCTCTTGGATTTATTGGTAATTGCCTTGGAATTTGTCCGGTTATTTAGTGCATATTGCTGCTTACATACAGCAGAGATTGTTGTATAATCTTGTTTAATGCAGCTACCAAAGCCAAAGGTCTTGGAAGAGGCAAGGGCATATACTCTTTGAAGTACAGAAAGAGAAAGCAGAAGTAGGCAACCAGTATCAGTTACCATTCTACAACATGTTTGAATAGAAATGTAATGATTAAATATGTGCTCTTTATTAGAAATCAGTGGCAGAAAAAAGTGAAGTATTTATTTCTTTCTTCATGGCAGTCAGCACTGCGGAGAAAAAAAGAAAGGATAACCAAAACTAGATTATGTAACTTAACATTCATGGTGCTTTTCCAGAGATTTCTTTTCTGGCAGGCAGTACAGTACAAAAATCAAACAGTAGAAGCATCGCTGTTCTGAGCCATTGAGTGTTGGAGCTCACAAGGAGGAGTGGAGGAAAATGGAAATTGCTCAAAATTGCCACCGATCATTTCTGCTTGTTTTGTTTTGTTCTATAATGGCATTTGGGGCTGTTAAGAAAAGATAATTATTTCAATTATGTTTTTCATTGTCACCTGAACTGATTTTTTCAGCAATAGGAATGACTGAATGTGCAGTCTATCTTTGCAGCAGGGGAAAGAACTACTTCCATCAGTTGCATTTCTTGGCACTTACCTAGTACATTTCCTATTCTGTAAGCTATCTGCCTGGGGCTGCTCTGCAGGCCAGGAAGGGGAAAACTTCCTCACTTCCATCTCTTATGAATTATTAAGCATTCATTTGTATTCCTTACTGAAAGGAGATTATTCTTCCTTGTATTCTACTGTTCTCCAGAACAAAAATCACACACAATGTACATTCCCTTGTCACAGGTGATGCATCAATATTATCATACTGGGCCTCTACGATGTACATATATGTATATGAATAATATCGTCATGTTATTTATATAAAACGTGTTTATGTACAATATATAAAACACCAGTATGATTCAGCCTGTATGCCTCTCATCTTGTTCTAACATGCTAGTGCAATGCTTATGCCTCTCAATTTGCTTCTACTAGCATGTTCAAAATGAAATGATTTGAAATGCAACTTTAACAATTGTTCTTATGAAAATTAAAAAACAAACAAACAAAAAAAAAACTTGCAAAACTGGTTTTAAAATCCTTTCCATTCATCCAAGTCACAAATATTGATGGGGTCTTTTTTTCTTTCTTTAATTTAATTTTATTTTTTTTTTTAATTTTTTAATGAAATCAGTGCTCCTTCCTTACATCCAGGAGTTGCAATGCAGAACAGAACTGCCCATTATGGAAAAAATAAACCCTGTCGCTATCATGCACACAGAATGTACCCAATTTGAGGGATTTTACTGTCTACAAGAAGTAGTTCCTTAAAGCAGGAAACATGGTTTCTTTTTCTTCCCTGCAATGATATCTGGAGATATCATTGTGCTGTATTTCCCATACTCTTTTTATAAGCATTGCCTCTGGCCAAGTGGGCAGAACGCTGAACCCTGCTCTATCTCAGAATGTTTACTTTTATGTCCTTGTAACCTCAGCGAGCTCAGCTCCTGCTAACAGTGCCAGTGTGGCAGCCCCTCAGGAATGGGCTGAGCAAGCTTTTGCAGTCTGCTGAACTCTGCAAGCTGTTCTTGGCTGCCCAGCAAGTGGACATGAAGTGAGCTTGGGTTTGATGATGCATACAAGCCAATTACTCACTCTGAAATCTCAGTGAAACCGGGAATGCTTTGAAATACAAAAACTGGTGTCCTCAAGACACTGCTGGGTTGTCCTTGTCTTTGGGAGGAGTGCCTCTGGCATGCAGCTGAATTTCAAGGAAACTGCCACTGTTGAGCACACACAGAGCTTGTACCCTACCTCCAAGGGCTGCCTTCCTTGAACAGGAAGGACACAAAGATGCTCTCAGTGCAACGAAACTCAGCTTACTGGCTCAAGGGAGCTCTGGCTGTAAACAGGGATACCACTGTAGCACAGTAGATTTGTAATAGTTTTGCCAAGTTGCAGCTTATGCAATTGAATTAACTGATTATTTTTCAATTTTACTTAGTTATATTTATACATACTTTTGGACAACATGCACAACCACCCCAACAGCAGGATTTTCTGAGAAGCAATTGAAATTAGCTTCCTTTTTTCTTATTCCTAGATCCTTTGATAGTGTCACTGCTCTCAAAATAACTTTACAGAAATTCTGAAATAAGTTGTAATTCTGGAACAAACATTCATTTCCTATTTGGTTCAAGCTAATACGACATGATCATTGTACTGCTGCTACGGTTTGATGTATTCCAGATCCTTGCATAGAAAGGCAGAGCTTCCCTAGCTGCTGCTGTACCAGATATTTTTCTTAGTTCCAGCCCTGAAGGGAGTTTCATTGGAAGGAGTTATTGTTATCTTAAATAATGCTAAGGACAAATTGAAGATAGAGTTTAAGACTGGACTCATGCCATTGCATATGGATTATTTAAAAGCAGTGTATTTTTTAGTGGTGTTTGCAGTTCATAAACTAGGTAGTCTTTTAATGCACAAGCATTAAAAGGATGTTCTCTCTTCAGTAGTTTTCTACACATCAGAAAATGTAGGCATTCACAGGTCCAATTAAGGTTTCCAAAACTAAGCAGATTTCCTGACCACAAACTGTTTCTGTTCCAACTTCATTCATTTTCTTCCTTTCTTTTGCACTCCAGAGCAACACATTTACTGTGTTTTTGCTGAACAGGGAGTATCAGTGTATTATTGTATATGGAGGATAAGAAGGAGCAGGATAGGGCTTTCAAATGTCACAACTGTTTGGAAAGTTCCTAGTGTTCGTTTGTTCGTTCTTCTGTCTTCTCTAAAATTGGTGATCTGTTCTCATATTCTAGAAATTATTCCCTCACAGGACAAAGCTATTACCTGCTCAACCATAAAATACTTTTCTTATGATATTTCTACAGTTCTAATATTCAACTCTGCTAAACATATAAGAAGACTGAGTTCTGTTCTTCCCAAGGGAGCCCATGTCTGTCAGGACTTACATAGCTGAACCCAGCCAAAGTTTTGCAATTACATTTTTAAGCACTTGCAAACAGTTTGCCAAAATTTTCTAATTGTTGCCATTCTCCAAACATATGTTTCTGGTATCTCCCAGATTTTCCCTGTGTTTGTGTTCTCAGTATTTTAAATGCTCCTGACATTCATGTATACATCTTATACATATTGTTTTGCAATTCTCAGCAAAGTTGAACTAATTTCTGGGCAATGTGTTGTATCAAGGACTGAAAATGGGAAATGCCACACTGAAACAAATTCATAATCCAAGTCTTGGCTATCATTTTGTCCCAAATATCTATAGCCAGATGCTTCTGACAGAGTGTAAAGGACCTCCTCTTCCCTAATAACTAGAAATTATTTTAACTACTAAAAATGAGAGTTAAAAATTTTATATTCCTTGTCTATGTAACTGATTGACTTTGCTTGCTGAATGTCTCATTTTTGTTCTCAACAAAATGTCAATTTTTGTTCTCAACAATGGCCAATTGCAGTGAAGACCACATTTAATTTTTTTTTTTTGGGGGGGAGAAAGTATTTTCTTTACAGCCTGGGGTTTGACAAAATCAAGCATCACCCTGTTCCATACCTTCAATGATATCTACCACACTTCCCTGAGTCTCTAATAGTTCCACAGTCTGTTTTTGAGAGGAGTGAATCAGTACTACATGCAGGACCTCAGATAAGGCAACAGAACTGATTTGCCGTAACATGCAGTGTTATATTCTCTTGACTATTCTGTACGTGTTGTAACATCATTTGCTTTTTCCCATAGTTGTATATATATTGAGATCAGTTTCTTGTTGTGTTGTTTACAATGATGTCAAGTTGATTTTCTTTACTGTTAAAGGTTGCAAGCATTTCTTTTCTAGGTATAGTATTTTGCATTTATGGACCCTGAACTTCAGTAGTCAGTCTGTCCCACTTGTTCTGTTATCTTCTTTCTCCTGAATTTTTATTCTTCAAATTTCAATTATTGTTTCTGATATTTGACTGAATAAAAACATGGATCTTTCTGGTCTGAAACTCTGCTGATCGTCCCATGAACTTTTTATAAAAATAGGCACGATATTTGTTACTTCCAGTTCTTTTGCACATAAATGGCTTTTAATGAGAGACTGTGTATTCTTAGTAGATCAGCCTGTTTATTCTTCAGCTCTTTCAGCATTCTTGGATATTCACCATCTGGGCAGGTTGACAACTCACTAACAGACTGCTGTCGCTATCCAGGCCTTCAAACAGGAAGTGCGATTGGGTCAGAAAGTCCTTTTTCAATTGAAATAATTCAGTAGGAGACATAAAATAATGCTGAGTTTAAAACAACTTTTGAGAATTCAAAAATTGATGCCATGAATGGGAGATCGGGACAGTAACATAATTATAACCATCACCCACTTCAACTTATTTGGTGAATAAATAAACAATTATGTTAATAGAAATATGCATATTTGAGGCAAATTACTCTCTGCTGTAACAAATTTGAAGACAGAAGTATTACACCAGCATGACTAATTGGAGAAATTCAAAGTCTCAGAGCACAAATACAACACCGCTTCTGTGTGGCACACAGAGGTCTGTGTATTGGGCAAATTCCTGTGGAATAGGTTGGCCTCCAAGCACTTTGTTTAAGTGAACTATAAACAGTGCCATGCCTGTAACACCCGGCATCAGAAATCAGAGTAAAATGTAATGAAGAAAACCTGCCCATTAGCAGTAAGTCAGGCACCACAGCTCAGCCTTCAGAAACTGAACTCCCCAAGACCTCATCATTTATAGGTTAGCTCCTGACCACAAAAGTCTGTTTAGCTGTTCTGATCAATATGAGTCAAAAAAACAGCTGTACTACCACGTTCAGGTCTACAGACTGGCAGGTGTGGGAGGAAAAGACTTGTAAGTCATGTGAAGGTAGCTGCAAATGTTATCAATATGTTTTAACAAATCAGAGAGAAAGCATGCTGTGTGGTGGAAGGGTTTGGATTTTCCTTCAGCTCAGCATGGCTTAATTTCTACACTGGCCTTTTTGGTGGACTGTAGTGTGCTCACCACTCCATTTGTGTCATCACTGTTAGGCTTGCTGAAAGAAAAGGTTGAAAAGGTTGTGCCACAGACAGAGATCAAGTATGCCTTGCATTAAGTCTTTTGCACAAGAACTGGGTGATGGTCTCAGTGGTCCCCTCCCCACTGAGAGAGAATGCATTACTTGCTCAATGGTAAGGAAAGTATTTCCCTGGAATTGAAGAATCCAGGGCTTTTGATACTTGCTGCGGATTTTATATTCTCTGCCTAGTTTTAACATCTTGGGCATGCTGGCTTCTCTGATTTTTCATGGTACTATTATCAGGAATGTTTATCAACATTCTAAGGACTGTTTGTTACTTCCATGGTTTAAATATTCTTTATTTTCCATTGAATACTGACACAATATATTATAATGATCATATACATAAATACAGCTGTTAGACATTTAGCTTTCCACTAAAACATATCAAAGCACATCACACATATTATTAATTCGCTAATAGTTGTTTCCCATCCTCAAGTGTATGGCTGTTACCACCCCTTCAAATTAAGCGAAAGAAAGAAAAAGAAAGAAAGAAAGAAAGAAAGAAAGAAAGAAAGAAAGAAAGAAAGAAAGAAAGAAAGAAAGAAAGAAAGAAAGAAAGAAAGGAAGGAAGGAAGGAAGGAAGGAAGGAAGGAAGGAAGGAAGGAAGGAAGG